>NW_026885400.1:0-64005 GCF_032173495.1 Musca vetustissima | reverse complement strand
CGAAAAACGCGTTTAAAGTTTGAGAAGCCCTTCAGCCGTCACTTGATGCTGACACAATAAATCGGCTATATTTTCCAGAGTTCTTGGGATTTTCACTTGAAATTCTGTAGGGACATTCTTGAATTAGTGTAGATTCGAATTAAATAAAAAAAATTGACTCCGAGAATGGGAGGGGTCCCTTTAAGGTAAATGGTGCACCACAGTCCCTATATATCATTCGATTTGCACGAAATTTGGCACAGAGTACTGAATTAGGTCTAGAGTGATGTGTGTCCTGTAAATTGTCCGATTTTAAGACCCAGAGTTAGGCAGATTACAACACAAGTTTGTATAACATAACATGTGTCAAGTTTTGCTGAAATCAGTTCGGATTTAGATAGATATATATTTTTAGATACATACATACATATTTTCTTCCGATTTTAAATAAATGGTGTACATAAGACTCAATGTAAGGCCGATTGACAAACAATTTTGAACAACGTACTTCAGATAGTATAGCCAAACGTGTCAATTTTTGTTGGAATCCTTCCAGATTTAGATATAGCTCCCATGTAGGTTCGTCCGATTTTAAGAAGGACCCAAGGACCCAAAATATGTCCATTAGGAACAAAACGTGCTGCAATTAATCTAACCTAACCAGTGACAAGTTTTGTTGAAATCGGTTCATATTTGGATATAGCTTCCATATCTATTTTCATCCGATTTTATGTAAATGGTGCACCAAACTCTTCATGTTTTTTCCAGGGTAGAATGCCGTAATCGCGTGTAGAAGTACAGGTATAGCCCATATATATTTCCGACCGACTTCGTGTTTATTAGGGTCCAAATATTCAACGGGTGCCTCATTGATATTTGCTTTAAAAGGATTTACATAATTTTGTCGCATTACATGTTTATGGATTGATCTAAGTCGGTTCACATTTAGATAAAGGTGGCATATATTAGTTCATCCAATTTCATGATAGGATGCATCTTTCAAATTTAACCATAGTTGTGAAGGGTATCATATAGTCTGCCCCGTCCGATTTTACTACTTTCCTTAATGGTTATACATAGCCCCGGTACATACCCCGCATAAAAATAATTAACTAGCAGAAAATTTACAAGCCCATGGTCCCCATAGAAAGGTTCAACATCCATGTGGAGGTAGCGTATGAAAAGTTCCCCGTTCATTTTAATTTTTGCTAACGTTCATTTGCTGTAAATATCAATTTATTTTTCTTCACATAAAATATTGGTCAAATACTCACAATATTGGTATAGCATTTAACAATTCTATAAATAAAATAATTTTCATTGACCTTGAACAAACGAATTGATGGAAAAAACTAACTACATGCAAATAAGCAACTAACAATGCACTAGACCTACTTTACGCCATCGAAATTGGCCACCAAGTAAAATAAGCAATAACAATAAACATACACACGGTCATCTATGTTAACTTCTTTATTGAGTTTTCTTCAAGCTAAGCAAAATTTATAAAATTTGCGTTTTGCATAAAAATGATTATGAGCACACACACACACAAAGTATGGAAAACAAAATTGGTAATTTTTCGTTGAAGATTCGCATGAATGCTTACTGTGTCAACGTCAGATGGGCAATACCCCATTACTTGGTAGAATGTAAAATCAACGCATTAATGGCCAACAATAATAATGATGATGACTATGGCATTATGAATGTCATTGTCATATAACCCAGTGAACAGTAATATTGGCATCTAAAAAATTGCCTTCACAAATTGTATCCAGAGAAAAGGGTACTCCTTCGCAAAGTAAATTCAGGATTTTGTGAAAATAATGGTCTACACAGTTTGTCTTAACAGAGAAACTTTTCTGGATATGTGTATAATTTCTCACCAAAAAACCCCCCATAAAATTGTTTTCTGGGCTTTTGTTTTGTATGACATTTACATTTATGTACATTCACATTCGCACATGCTTATGTTTAATAAAAATAAGTTATGACTTTTTTGTTTTACCGTCGACGACTAGTCCTCAGGTTCAAAGTTAATAATAAAATTATAAATAATGATGACATTATACTGAGATTGGTGACTTGATGAAATTATCTCATGTAGCGGTTTTCGGCCATACCGCTAATGTACATATAAGTGTTGGAGGCATTTTTTGTTTCGTTTTTTTTTTTATTATTCATTTTAACTATGTGAGAAAAAACGGCGAAACTAAAAAGGAAGCCATAAATTCCTTTCGCTATAAAAAATATATAATAACAAAATAATATCATCATTAGTGATTTAGAATGCCATTAGACAGATTTGGCAAAAACAAAAGACTTAAGAAACAAACGGCATTGCATACTAATTTATTATGCGAATAAATTTATACAGTTATTTTGCGTCAATAGAAGATCATTTTAGAGAATTAGAATGCAAAGAAGAAATGTTGGACCAGTCGTTTTAGAAGCGTTTCGGCTGTTTCGTATTTTATAAAAATAAATTTCTATAATTGTTATATGAAAATAATATGATTTTGATCCATCAGAGACGTAATGTTAGTTTAGTTTTGTCAAGAAGTGTGGATATATCTTAAAAAATAAATTAAAAAGTTGGCTGACATTTTACATAAGACTCATGTCAAGTATCATATTATTATTGTTGACACAATAAATCGGCTATATCTTAAAGAGTTCTTGAGATTTTCACTTGAAACTTTGTAGGGACATTCTTGAATTAGAGTAGATTCGAATTAAATCAAGCAAATATTGACACCGAAAATGGGGGTCCCCTTAAATCGGACGAAAATATATATGGGAGCTATATCTAAATCTGAACCGATTTGCAGGAAACTTAAAACACATCGTTCCAGACCTAATTCAGTACGCTGTGCTAAATTTCGTGCAAATCGAAAGATATCTAGGGACTTTGGTGTACCATTTACATTATATCGGACGAAAATATATATGGGAGCTATATCTAAATCTTGATAGATTTTCAGGAAACTTAACACACATCATTATTGGCCTATGTCAAATTTCGTGCAAATCGAAAGATATATAGGGTCTTTGGTGCCCCATTTACCTTAAATCGGACGAAAATATATATGGGAGCTATATCTAAATCTGAACCGATTTTTCCCATTTCCAATAGGGTTCGTCCTTGGGCCAAATAAGTGACTTGTGCCAAAGTTCATCCAAATCGGATCATAAATGTGCCCTGTACTTTGTTTACAATTTAACATGGACAGACAGACAGACGGACGGATAAACGGACATGCATAAATCGACTTAGAAAGTGATTCTATGCATATTCATTCAGTATGTATACTTTTCACCATAGCACTAAACTAATGTGGACTTGTTTTAAAAGCTGTTAATTATATATCCATTAGCTTTTCTTAATACTTTTATTTTTCACTTTATGTGATTCTAATTGGCAAAGTATCAAAACAAATTCTGTGTTTTACTCCCACTCTCAAAGTGCTTAGACAACTAACAAGACAGTGTTTTTTTAATTTATTGTGAGAATTAAAGATAATTTCTATAAATTTCTATCTTGACTCCCACGAACGACAGGAATGACAAAAAAACGTCAGTTTAATGTTTGGTAACAGCAAGGTATATTCCCGCCAGAAAACCATATAAAACAAAATCACATAAATCAACAAATAAAGTAATAATATTATTTCATTGGGTTTTTAGGCGACAGACAACACCAATGGTTGGTTACATCATACTTCAAGGCATAAAAATAATGAAAAGAAGAAAAAACAACAACAACGGCACATACTAAAACAATTCCAAAATTGACAATTTCACTCTTGGCCACAAACACAAAAAATAAACAACAATTGTCACATAAATCCCAATCCCAGTGCTCTACAAACCGAAAATATGGTTAAATGAAACATGCCAGGTCCACACTTTGGACTTCCTTTAGCTGTTAACTGTAAATGCTATTGTCATGTCCACCAATACGACTAGTTACCATACATGGCAATTGGCGAAAAACATGGTTGACAATTTTTGGCATGCATAATCTGGAGTAAAGTACCAATGTATGACCACAAGCGCGTGTATGTGTTTATGGATCGGGATAGTTGTTGTGGTCCGGTTTTGAATGCCTCAAAAGCAAAACTGTCACACCACTGGCATTCGTAGACATTACTGTGTCGCACTGTATGCGGCAAACAATGTCTGTCAGTTGCGATATAGTGATAAAGACCAATTCGACGACAGACACATTCAACATTGAAACAATAACAACTTTCACTTATTTTTCGTAATGAAAACAAAAATACAATACAATCAGGACGGACAACATTTGGAAATAGGTAAATTGGATCACGATTTTATGGCATTTTATGTGAATAGGTGAAGTGACAACGAAAAACCAAAATCTGTTCAATAAAGGCTCCTTGTTTATTAAATTAACTATTTTTTATTGATTAGTAGTAAAATAGTAAAAATTCGACTACAAATTGTATACGTCTGTTAAAATTCAAATTAGTCTGCATATTTAAGATAGACCTAATGTTGCTACTGCCCTCTGATGTTTGCTAAAATGGGATATATTCGTCAATGTCCGGTAAAACTCATATGTGTGGCAGTAATTTTGCATTCAAAATTATTTGATGAAAACTATATTTGCGAAAATTTAAGGTCCTTACCAATTAATCCAACTACACTGATTACGAATAGTCGAACCAACAAAATCTAGTGAATTGTATAAGAAATTTGGACCAACCGATTACATCAAACTGTTTACGTCGTTTAAATTATGATGTAAAGCCTAATAATTTCGCCTAGTTAATTATCCACCACTTGCCTTAGGTCCATAAAAATAATATGTATGGAGGATATAACTCTTGTAAAAACCTTTTCAGCCTATTGGCCTTGTTCTTTGGTGGACCTAAAGAATACCAAAACCAGTAAGGAAAGTTCAAAAGCCGGACGGGCCGACTATATGGCACATACAAGATATGCTAATATATGCAATATCCAGCAGGTAGAACAGACATATTATCATTAGAGGACCATTGAATTTGAATGAGGCGAAACAAAATGTGTGATGTGAAAAATATATAGAAGTGAACCGATTTAATCAAAACTTCACGTACATCAAACTGGAAATCGGTTTAGATCTAAATGTAGCTGTCATATATTTCCGTCCGATTTTATGTAATTGGTGCACCCAATATCCAATGATTTGAACGACATTTTGCATAGCGAATGCAATTGTTTCAAGAATGATGTGTGTTAATATTTGTTGAAATCGGTTCAGATTTAGATATTGATTTTATGTAAATAGTGGACGGTATAGCTCACGTATATTCCATATACAGTCGACTCCGCTTTACTGAAACGGAAAATATTGAATGTTTGTTTCACTTATCCGATGTTTTCAATTAAGTGGAGTTCGCTTAACTGAAAATATTTTCAGGACGTGGCCGACTATATGATACCCTTCACCACTTTGGGTATATTCAACAGATGAAGCCTTCACCACTATGGGTATATTAAACAGGACTATTAACATGAAATTCGATGAACTAAAATATGTGATATTTATCTAAATGTGAATCGACTTATATCAATCCATAAACATGTCATTCGTTTGTTACATTGGCACAAAAGTATGTAAATCGACTTCAAAGAAATTGCAATAGGACATCTGTTGGGCTATGTCTGTACATCTAGAAGACGCAACTACGTTATTTTATGCTCAATATGGTACGTTGTGCAAAATTTTACGTCAATCTGACAAACATGAGGAGTTTGATGCACCATTTACTTAAAATCGGACGAATATATATGGAAGCTATATCCAAATATGAACCGATTTCAACGAAACTTGTCACAGGTTAGGTTATACTAATTTCAGTACGTTTTGTTCCTATTAGCCATATATTAGTCCCTTGGTGATTTAGTTACTTAAAATTAATCGGTAATATATAAGGGAGCAATATCTAAATCTCAACCGATTTTCACAAAACTTGACACGCTATGCAATATAGAAACTTTGGTACATTATTTACATTGAATCGGCCGAAAATATATATATATCTCGATCTGAACCGATTTTCACGAAACTCAGCACACATCACTCTAGGCTTAATTCAGCACGTTATGCCAAATTTCGTGCAAATCGAAAGATATATAGGGACTTTGGTGCACCATTTACATTAAATCGGACGAAACTATAAACATGAGCTATATCTAAATCTGAACCGATTTTCACGAAACTTGGCAGACATCACTCTAGGCTTAATTCAGTACGTTATGCCAAATTTCGTGCAAATCAAAAGATATATAGGGACTTTGGGGCACCATTTACATGAAATCGGACGAAACTATATATGGGAGCTATATCTAAATCTGGACCGATTTTCACGAAAATTGGCAGACATCATTATAGGCCTAAACGATTAGCCTGTACCAAATTTCGTGCAAATCGAAAGATATATAGGGACCGTTTACATTAAATCGGTTAAATATATATATGGGAGCTATATCTAAATCTGAACCGATTTTTCCCAATTTCAATAGGGTTCGTCCTTGGGCCGAATAAGTGACCTATGCCAAATTTCATCCAATTCGGATCATAAATGCGACCTGTACTTTGTTTACAATTTAACATGGACAGACAGACAGACGGACGGACGGACATGCATAAATCGACTTAGAAAGTTACAAACATATGCACAAAGACATAATACCCTGTACCACTGTGTGGTGAAGGGTATAAAAAAGACGTAACTACAAGTGGGTTTATTATAATAATAATAATCTATACTACTAAAAGAGTAAAGCGATTGACTGACTGACTGACTGATTTAACGATTCACCAACGCCCAGACTAAACGGATGATGCTAGAATCTTGAAATTTTGGGTGAGGGTCACTCTTGGTCCAAATGTGACAGATAAGGCTGGGTTTTTGGAAATTCGTACTAGAACGGTACGAAAAGTACTAAAAAGTACTAATCTATGCTAATAAAAGAGTAAAGTGATTAACTGACTGACTGATTTAACGATTCATCAACGCCCAGACGAAACGGCTGAAGCTAGAATCTTGAATTTTTGGGTGAAGGTCACTCTTGGTCCAAAGGTGACAGATAAGGCTGGGTTTTTGGAAATTCGTACTAGAACGGTACGAAAAGTACTAAATGTGATACCATTTGTATTTGACGAACCGGTAGAGCTAGAACTCTGAAATTTGGATTGGTGGTCGCTGATAATTTGGTAAATTCAAATAACTATCCGAAAAGTACTAAAATGTACTTAATTTGGTACAAATTCGTAGCATGTGAATGGATTGAGCTAAAAATGCAAACTAAGGTTGAGAAGTAGGGTCGATGTTAGGAGAGTTTGGAAAGCGTGTACTCATGTGTACGAAAAGTACTATATGGTACTATATTTGGAACAAATTTGATTTGGAGGTACAAATCGAGCTGGAATCCTGAAAATTAAAAGTAACATTACCGTCGGAGTGTAGGATTAGAATATGTACGTAGTTTTAGAAATTTTTTACTTATATGTACGAAAAGCACTAAATAGTACTGTAATTGGTACAATTTGGATTTGGGTGAACCGATAGAGCTGGAACAATGACGCTTGGAGTTAGGATCATTGTAGTGATGTAGGATTAGTGTCAGGATTCAGTTTAACAAATTAAAACTTATGGGTACTAAATTGTACTAAATTTGGTACAATTTTATATTAGGTGAACCAATATAGCTAGAATAATGAAAATTGGAGTCAGGATCTCTGTTAAGATGTAAGATTGAAATATGTAAAAAGTTTTAGAAATTTGTACTAATGTGTACTAAATTTGGTTGCAGCGATAGAGTTGAAATCATGAAATTTTGATTTATGATCACTGTGGAAGTGTAGGATTGGGGTATGTAGGAAGTTTTGGAAATTGGTACTATTGTGTACCAAATTTTGTACAATTCGAATTGTGGGTGAACCGATAGTGTTGGAATCCTGGAACTTGGATTTTGTATCTCTGTGGGAGTGTTGGTTTGGGGTAAGAAGGGGGTTCTGGAAATTCGTACTACTTTGTACTAAATATTGTACAATTTGAATTGTGGGTCAACCGATAAAGTTGGAATTCTGAAACTTGGATTTAGGATCACTGTGGGGTTGTAGGATGGTTGGGTATATAGGAAGTTTTGGAATTGGTACTACTGTGTACAAAATTTGGTCCAATTTGAATTGTGGGTGAACCTATAAAGTTGGAATCCTGAAAGTTTGGTTTAGAATCACTGTCGGTGTGTAGGATTGGGGTAAAAAGGAGATTTTGGAAATTCGTACTACTGTATACTAAATTTGGTACAATTTTAATTGTTGGTGAACCAATATAGTTGGAATCCTGAAATTTGAATTTGGAATCATTGTGGGGGTGTAGGATTGGGATATGCATGAAGTTTTGTTGGATGGTTGAACAGGGTACTTATGGAAATAATGTGTGCTAAATGGAAAATTTGGATTTGGGTGAACCTTTAGAGCTCGAATCATGAAATTTGGTACTAAATGGTACTGAAATGTAATTTATGGTCGATATTTCTGACATATGCAGTTCCCTGTGAAAATAAAATAATATGTTAATACATGTTTAAATATTTTCTACATTCACTAACGAAGTTGCGGGCATATGCTAGTAATAATTTTCTTCATTTGACATGTTTATAGTTTTCATTCAAAACAGTTTTTTGCTTCTCCTACACAATTATGCTTTTGTTAGTTACGCCTTTTTGTATTTTAGCTAACGATATATATTCCTCCGATTTATTGTAAATGCTGCACCAAAGTCAATATATATCTTTCGATTTGCACGAAATTTGGCATAGCTCCCATATATATTTTCTCCCGATTTTGTGTATATAAATTAATCTCTGGCAAGTCTCGATGAAATCGGTTCAGAGTTAGACCGACGGACGTACGGACGGACATGTATAAATCGACTCAGAAAGTGATTCTATGCATATTCTTAAAAAAGAACCATGGGTCTATCTCGATTCCTTTTGCTTGTTACAAACATATGCACAAAGACATAAACCCTGCACCACAGTGTGGAGAAGGGTATAAAACAAATTGAGATGTAGATATAACCACTTGATATTTTCGTCTGAGTTCGTGCAATTTGTGAACCAAATAGTAAAGTTGTCTCCTAGCGAGATAAAAGTGCGGACAGCGCACTGTACTGCAGCATACCAAATGATGTATGCCACGGTTGCTCAATTAGGTCCAGATTTACATATAGCTCCCATTCATATGTTTGCTGGACATTATTCAAATGGCACATCAAGGAATCCGATTATGCCCGATTGACGTGAAATTTTTCATAGATTGGTTGAAATATATATGTAGATCACACATTTAATTCCGCCCGATTCATTTCAAAGGTCCTTAAAATATGATATTTTAAAATCAGTAGGGAAAGTTCAAAAGTCGGACTATATGATACCACCACTTTGGGTTTATGCAAGAGATACTCATATGTACAATATCCTTTAGATATAAAAGACATAACATCTTTAGATGACCATCGAAATGGAATCGGACGAAATTAAATCTGATCTACATAGATATTTGAATCAATTTAAACCAACACATACACCATGGCATAATTATTCAAGGTAGTCTCATGTGAGAAATTGATAATGGGAACCATATGTTTCAATGACTGAAATTCTATTTTCAAAAAAACAAAAAATCAAAAATACGCATTGTCAATGTTGAAAATGTTCAACACTATATTTTTATACGCAATGCGTATTTGGGTAACATTCATTGAAATACATGAATTTAACTTTTGAGGTGAATAAAATCGTATGCATACGCATGAATTTAGGTACGACCCTTATCCGACAGGGCGTACAAAAATATTCAATGTTGTGGCAAAATGTTGTGTACGGCCGTATTACCCAAATACGACGAATCCATATAAATACGAATACATATAAATGATACAAACAGCAAAACAAAATTAAAAATTTTTTAAATAAGTTCAAATATTTTATGTTCCCATTCGAAATTTCATATTTTCTGAATGTTTTGTTTTTATTTTCAACAAAATAAAAAGTGAAAATACGTTGAAATTGTTCAACATGAAATTTTGTACGTTCAACGTATTTCGGTAGCATTCATATAAATACATGTGTTCTAATTTTGTGGTGAACAACGTCGAACGAGCTAGAATTGAATTTTTGGTAAGACTGTAAGGCTGCAAATCGAACAAAATTATGCATGTAAATTTGTACAAGTTTTAAGAAAATTTTACCGCAAAGCTGTAAAAAAATCCATCGCAATCGGACAAACTTTGGGTATTTGATGCAACATTTAGACGAAATTCCGCGTGTAAACTATATTTAAATCCGAACTGATATCAAAAAAACTCACATGAATACGCAATATATTGCCGTGATTCAGTGGTATTTCTTAAATTCCACAATAAAATTGAAATTGTGTTCGCTGGTAGGATTGTATTTTACTAATGATGAAGCATCTTAAATTCTTTCTTATAACGCAAAATATTGCCTACTGTAATGGTGTTGGGGTTTGCACTTTTTAATGTCACATATATTTTCGTCGGGCCAAAACTTATTCCTACTTTAGCTCTTTTATTCTTCTACTTATACTCCCTTCATTGAAATAGTTTCCTTTTCGATTTCATTTCCTTTTTGTAATAATTTCCCATTGGTCTGAAAAAAACCCCGATACTTCCCATACATTGCGTGTCTATGCAACATGAAATACAATTTAAGCTCTTGTCCATTATAGGATGAATCAATATATGATTGCAACAGTTACCCTTATTACGCGCTTAAGAGCGAACTGAAGACATTATTATTGAATTTAAATTGCCCACAAATTGTATTCATAAATTCAATTATAGGTAATTGGCTAAATCATCAGCATACAACAAAAGAAGACTATGTTGTGTTAAATTACCATAATCTTAAGACATAAGGAAATCTCAGAAATAGTTTGCGTCTAAAAGGAATTCAATCGTTTTAACAACAACAAAAAATGCAAAGAACAAATATTATGTGTTTTTATATCATAATTTTTTATGATTTTTTCCTTATTTATATTTATTTTTTATATCATTAAAATATAGTTTTACGTCTTTGCCAATATCCATAAACCTTGAAACATCTTTATAGATAAAAACCAATCATATTATTATCATCAACATATGGCCAAAAAGAACTTTGCATTTATGGTTTTACGATTTTCCACAAATTCGAAATGCGTTTGCTGTATTTGTGTATTTCCAAATAGTCTGCAAAGTAAAAAAAGTTGTCTAGTCTTATTATGACCAAAAATAATTTTGCCAACTCTTAGCTATTTCATTATCAAACGAAATAAAAATCATCTTTTTTCAGAATTACTTATAAAAGCCAATGAACTACATGAGTCATAAATCGATTATGGCGGATTTGTCTAGAATATGATGATGAGTTCTTTGGCAATGATGTTGGGAATTTCACAAGGTGATTTGCCATAAATATATTCTACTGAATTTAGTGATAGGCTGTGACAGTTATTTTTATTCAATGGGATCACTAACAGGTGGGCATAAGTACAAGACACTTTAAGGCTAATCAAAATTGATTTTCCGAAACTATAACAAGGAACTGTCCATGTTCAAAATCGACGAAAACTTGAGTTCCAACTAGGGATGATTTACTTTCAACTAATCGATTAATCGACTTTTTGTATTGAAAAGTCTAAAAGTCGAAGTCGACTTTTGATCTATGAGAAAATCGTAAAGTCGACTTTTCAAGATCGACTTTCGATTTTCTTCATAAATACTTGTTTTTATATCACAAAGCTGAAATTGCCCAAAAACTTGCTCTTTCCGGAACAATAATTCATATACAAAATCTAATTTTTAGTCGATTTTGCAGAAGTCAGTTAAAGTCGAAAATCGATTTTGAACAGTTTTGACAAAATCGGAAATCGACTTTTTAGTCAAAGGCAAAAATCGAAAAGTCTAAAAGTCGACTTTTGCGCTCGACTACGTATCCCTAGTTCCAACAAATTATGCGATTTTCAATACCTAACGGATTATTTGTTTCCATTGAAATGTGCTAACATATCCCGTTCACATGCTTTTACGTTTTCAAATTTACGTTTTCTATTTAATTCGATCCTACACAAAGTCACGAATGTCCCTTTAAAATTTCAAGTTAAAATCTCAATAAATCTTGAAGATATTATAGATTTATTGTGTTAGCATCAAGTGACGACAAGGGGTATTTTCAAACTATAAACGGGTTGTAGTAGTCGGCTCGGATTGAAGTAGTCGGTATTAATCGGCTCAGGTTATGACAATCGCTTCGGATTGCAGGAATCTTCGGTCAAACTCCTTCTGAAACGAGAAGTGTTATATAGAAGCAAACGTATCGCAGTCGGACACTAGCAGCCGAAGCGAATGATACAAGGTACTACGACCGCGAACACAGTCACAAGTCAATTTCGTACTTGGTCTAACTCCAGCACTCGACACTCTTCTGCCGATGAAAACTGAAATACTTATGTATACGACAAAACAAAGTGAATGGGAATTACTTTCCCATATTTCGATACTATTCTGATAGTTGTTCATTGAAGTCTATTTGTATAGTTATTATATAGCTTAAATATAAGTATGCAAGTATTATATTAATGAGGGGTATATATTAAGGTGGTGTATAATGCAATGTAGCGGTCCGCTGCATACGGTTTTTTGTAGTCAACATATGCTCCATTGAATGACGTATTATAATCGTCATACGTATTTAAATCTGTACAACAAGTCGAAATATGGATTGGATCAACATTTGTGTTTTGAATTTTTTCGTCGGTGTTCATCTCCTTAATAATGTATATATTAAATTTGTAATTACGTTTGCAACACCTCGAAATATTCACCTGAGACTCATATATTATCAATATGTGTGCACTTATTAGGGTTGGCATATGTTTCAACGAAATTGTTAGTAATTCTCATTGGGTAGAAGATATGTCTGCAAAAATTATCAATTATTTGAAAGGGGTTTGTCCACGTTCTCAACCGAATTGATGTTCCGGTTCTCATGGGCTTTACAAAAAATATCCTTCGAAAAGGCGACGTCTGTTATGATACATATGTAGATGTACCCAATGTGGTGAAGGGTAACATATAGTCGCCCCAGTCCGACTTTATTACTTTCCTTACTGGTTTTCCCATTGAAAGTGTTCATATGTATTTAGGGTTTCAAAAACTATTTAATTTGAAACTACACAAATTCAAGAATGCCACATTAACATTTCAAGTGAAAATCTCATCAACTCTTGAAGATACTGCAGATTTAATGCTGACACATTAAGAGGGCATTTCAAATTCTCAAACAGGTTGCAGAAGTCGGCTCGGATTGAAATAATCGGCACGGGTTGTAGTAGTCGGCTCGGAATGAAGTAGTGAAGACACCAAAGTCCCTATATATATTTTTTCGTCCGATTTTATATAAATGGTGCACCAAAGTCCTTATATAACTTTCGAATTGCACGAAATTTTGCATATCGTACTGAATTAAGTTTAGAACGATTAGTGTTAAGATTCGTGAGACTTAGCTCCCATAAATATTTTTCGTCCGATTTTATATAAATGGTGCACCAAAGTCCTTATATAACATTCGATTTGCACGATGAGTGTTAAGATTGATTAAAGTCGGTTCAGATTTTGATATAGCTTCGATTTTACATAAATCCTAATATTTATCTGATAACACGAAATTTTGCACAACGTCTCAAATGAGACTTGAATGACGTTATTGCGTTTTGTTGAAATTGGTGCAGATGTAGCCATAGTTTCCATATGTATTTAGAACGGGTGTTTGATTGAGATTAAATTTTTAACAGTGCGACGTACCGAATATCGTGTATAAATTTTGCTATACATCGTTTTCCATAAATTTGTACCATGGTACGCAGACGACTCTAAATCTGCCCGAATGAAATTAATGGGTCGATTATGGAAAGCAACCAGTTGCGAGTTCAACTGGCAACGCAATTGAAATAAAACTTAACATCCATCCGGGCAATGAGGACCTCAAATTTTTCTTTTGTAGTAATATTAGCCATTATGGGAAGCCTACAAAGTTCAGTTATTATAAACACCAACCAGAAATAAATGGTTGCCGAAAAATTCTATTTGCAGCAACTGAAGTTGACAACAGAAAGGCATGAGTATGTTCCTTCGAGTAAACATTGACATGCAATTGTAAGGGTACATATGAACAAAATACCGAAAGTGGGAAGGGGTATCATATAGTCGGCCCAGTCCGACTTTACTACTTTCCTTACTGGTTTTTAAATAAAGGTGGTTTAGAATTTGTGTAGGCAATGTAGTGGGATTGGTTTTGATTGTCGTCTTAATTAAGAACTATTTACGTCGCGATGTTTCGCATGACCTTCCCTCAATATGATTTGGAGATTTGCGAACAGTCTGTGTCATATTATTAACTAGCCTAGAAATTATTGATCTATTAATCGAATATTTTGTATCCAACTGAAGATTGTATAAGTCAGTTCCTCAATCATCAAGAATTCTAGTTTTAAATTCACTGGAGTACCTATTTTATTCCAATACGCTTATCTCACAGTAAATATGAAAACACTGATAATTTTCATATAAATTCTATAGCATAAATTTTTGTCAACAGTGTAGAATAATACCTTCTGTATTTGTGGAGTATACCGTTAGCTAATACAGTAATGTTCCGGATCAGACTTAAGGGGACCCCCCCCCCCATTCTCGGGGTCAAAATTTTTGTTGACTTAATTCCAATCGACACTAATTCAAGAATGTCCTTGCAAAATGACGGAAAAATGAAGAATGTCCCTGCATCAAGTGACGGTTGAAGGGCTTTTCAAACTTTAAACGCGTTTTTCTCTAAACATTTTTTTGCGAATGGCGGGCACGATAACTCAAAAACTAATAATTCAATCGATTTCAAATTTTTACACGTTTCTCTGTGAGTGTATACCTATCGTATGAACTAGGATAAAGCCAATCGGTGAAGATCTTCCTTATTTTTAACTTGGTTTTTGGTAAAAAAAGGCTATTTTCCAAAAATATGTTGTCAAAGGTCCGCCATTTTGTAATTTTAGAGCGAGGTCAATAATCCTAGTTCATACGAGAGCCAGACATGTACTCTTTCCAACACCGTTGGAATTTTCGGATTCCGATGTTGCAGTGAGGAGTTATCATGCCCGCCATCAAAAATAAGGACTTTTCTTTGATCACAAAAAAACAACAACAAAAATTTTTTGTAAACTATTTTTCTTCCTTTTTAAATCTTCAAATATATATGTGCAAAGTTACAAACCTTAACAAGCATTGGTATTCATTTACCAGCCCATTTAAAATCACAAATATAAAAAATCGGAATTGAGGGGGGGTTCCCTTAAAGCATTTTGTTGAATTTTAAAAATGTTTAAATGAACAACATAGTTATGAAGGGAAGGTATGTAACTATTATACTAATTTACATGATGATTTACATCACATAGGTTATTCTATATCTTATTACGATTAATATAGCCTTTAATTAAAACAAATTTTTACGTAGGTTATAATAAAATCAATATTTTAAAGCTAGTACTATTTTCTTCATTCTAATTAAACAACGGTTACCCAAGAAAAGTCGTAAACATTCTAGAAGGTCCTTTTAAAGTATTCTTATCAATAACAACTTTCACAGTCTTAAGACAACCCACACAAATATAAAATATAGTCGACATGGGTTTCCCCACGTCGCCAATCAATAAACCAAAAAATTATATGATTTGTCCACAAAATCGTTGCTGTCTTAAGTCTTTCGTTTATAAGCAATTATAAATATACAACCCAAACAAAAATCAAGCAAAAAATATTATGAAATTCTTAACAATTTAAATACCACGCGTTTTTATTGTCTTTAAAAAATAATATAAAAAGAAAAAACTTTTCTACGCTTTTGCCGTTTCAAGTTTTTGATTCCCGTCACAATGGACAGTCACAATCGCAGTAAATATCAACAATTAAATATAAAATTAAAGAGCCAATAGTATATAGCTTATGACAGCTAGTCGGATGGCTGTTCGGCCAAACGGCACGCCATACTCAACACCACACCAAGCCAGTTAGTCAGCCGACAATCATCATTGTGGCTAGAACACAAATACCATTACATTTATATACGTACACCGTATTTTTGTGTAGGCTATAACAAATATGAAATAGTTCGAATAAATGATGATTCCAAAAAACACAACAAAAAGTAATCTGCCGCAACAGGCCAATCTTTCTACTAGTCATAGCAAAGCGGCGACGACGACTAAAAGTGCGTCGAAGGAGTCTGTCGGACCTACCTACTTAAAAACTTAAAAACCATTATTATCATGATTATTACAACTTATTATTGGTACACATAACTATTATTACTTGTCCAAAGTTTTCAGCCCTTTTTGTGTGCCATCGAATATTTCTCTATGTTTGTATGTGTGTGTTGCCAGGCTCTTTGTGGCCCATCACTAGGCCGGCCAATTGACGACCATGGCTGCAAGAAACAACACTCTCATTCAGTGCAAAAAGACACCACAATAATCAAGATAATAACAAATCGCCAAACTGCTGATTGGTACGAGATGTCGATTTGGTTGCATCAAACCATGTTATTAATAAAAAATAAACCAGTAAGGAAAGTAGTAAAGTCGGACTGGGCCGACTATATGATACCCTTCACCACTTTGGGGATATTCTACATATGTAACTTTACAGATGTCAACTTTTCGAAGGAACATTGATTTCATACTTTTTAAATAGACGTTAAGCTAACTTTACGCACGCTATTTGGTATGCTTCACTGTTTAAAATTTTATATCAATCAAGCACCCATTGATTATTTGGTTTACAATCAACATGAATTTATACTAATTTCAGTACGTTTTGCCAATCGGCCTAGCTATGGGTCTTTAGTACACCACTTACTTAAAATCGGACGGAAGTATATATAGGAGCTATATGCAAATCTGAACAAATTTCAAGAAAACTTGACACACACAAGGTTATAGTAACTTCAGTACATTGTAAATCAGACGAAAATATATACGGGAGCTATATCTAAATCTGAACCGATTTTTGCGAAACTTAGCACACATCATTCTAGGCTTAAATCAGCACTCTGTGCCAAATTTCATGCAAATAGAAGGGTATGTAGGAACTTTGATGCACCATTTATATAGAATCGGACAAAACTATATATGGGACCTATATCTAAATCTGAACCGATTTTCTCGAAACTTGGCACACATCATTCTGCGCCTAATTCAGTACTCAATGCCAAATTTCATGCAAATCGAATGATATATAGGGACTTTGGTGCACCATTTACCTTAAATCGGACGAAACTATATATGGGAGCTATATGTAAATCTGAAGCGATTTTCTCGAAACTTGGCACACATTATTCTGGACATAATTCAGTACTCTGTGCCAAATGTCATGCAAATCGAAAAATATAGAGGGACTTTGGTGCACCATTTAATTAAAATCGGACGAAAATATATATGGGGGCTATATCGAAATCTGAAGCGATTTTCCCGAAACTTGGCACACATCATTCTGGACCTAATTTAGTACTCTATTCTCAATTTCGTGCTAATCGAATGATATATAGGGACTTTGGTGCACCATTTAACTTAAATCGGACGAAACTATGTATGGGAGCTATATCTAAATCTGAACCGATTTTCTCGAAACTTTGCACACATCATTCTGGACCTAATTCAGTACTCTGTGTCAAATTTCATGTAAATCGAAAGATATATAGGGACTTTGGTGCCCCATTTACCTTAATGATATATATGGCTATATCCAAATTTTCACGAAACTTGGCAAATCATTCTAGATATATTAGGCTGTACCAAATTTCATGCAAATCGAAAAGATATAGAGGGACTTTGGTGCCCAAATCTGAACCGATTTTCCCCAATTTCAATAGGGTTCGTCCTTGGGCCAAATAAGTAACTTGTGCCAAATTTCATCCAAATCGGATTATAAATGCGACCTGTACTTTGTTTACAATTTAACATCTACAGACGGACAGACGGACGGACATGCATAAATCGACTCAGAAAGTGATTCTAAGCATATTCTCAAAAGGAACCTTGTGTCTATCTCGTTTCCTTATGCCTGTTACAAACATATGCACAAAGACATAATACGCTGTACCACAGTGTAGTGAAGGGTATAAAAAGAGCGCTGAGTTTTTGTTCTTGTTGGTTTTGTTTTTAAATGGGATTGGTGTGAGGAGAAGTTGGAGGGAGCAATTCGAACAAAACCTTTTTTACAATCCTATATATTTTGTTATTTGGTTTAAATTGGAATATTCCCTGGATTGACCTATGTGTCTGGAATTTAATATACTCAATGGGTGAACTGATAAGGAGTCTATAAACATTTTAATATAACCTTTATAGCTTAGTATAACCTTTAAATATTGAGCTAAGGAATCGAAAAAAACAAAGCGTTGACAAATTTCGATTTTTGTGCATATATTCGTATTTCTATTAATGTATGGACCCTTTATAGGAACTGAGGTGGTTAAGACCATAGAAAAAGCCATCCCGCCATGTACTTTCGGTGCTGCTGCCTTTGAAATTGGGGTTTGTCTATCTGATGCTGATAAAGAGATGCGTTGGAGTTTCATCAATCGTCTCAAGGCGGCGCTAAATATGCAAAAAAAAATTGCCAGAATTTGTTTGTGCATTTACTGGCATCATGTATTTGTTGTTATTTAGAGTGATGTCACCCTGCATCTTGTTAGTTAGACTTTTTATCGTAGACCAAAACTTATGTGATCCAACTTCACAGTTGTTAACGTGCGTAAGAAGATCTCTGCGTCAGGGTGGCGATCAGTTGTTCATCCGGACTGGTTTGGTGGATGGCATTGGCAACATCTTTTGTGAAACCATCACACTTTGCTTTATCATAATATACAAATGTGCACAGGTCCGGAATCTGATCGGAAGCCTAAATTTGCCAGGATTTTATAGCTATAAGATACAAGCTGGCGATGGTAATATCTCGGGAACTGGAGCATGTTAATATCTCGTGGGGAAGCATGGTATTGGGCTAGTCGGGGAAACTATTTTTCCCACCAACAGAAATTTAATGGAGGGTTGATAGTAATACCCGATGCTTTGGTAGCAATTACGATGTTACCAATATGCATGAATTCGGCGATCTCTACAAATCGCTCCAGATTATATGTAAGTCTGGATCGATATGAGAGAAAATGGGCATAGGCCAATCTGCACTGCGCCTTGTCCAAAAAATAAAATATCTAAAATATAAATAAGCAGTAAGGAAAGTTCAAAAGCTGGACGTAGCCGACTATATGATACCCTTCACCACTTTGTGTACATGCAAAAGATGCTCATATGTATTATATCTGCTAGATAGGAGAGACATAGCATCTCTTGCGAACCTTTGAAATGGAAGTGGACGAAATTAAAATAGTTGAACTAATTTGAAACAACCCATATACATATATTTCTTAATTCTGTGAAAAATTGGATCAAACTTGTGTTCAAATTATGTGTGAGAGCTAAATGTAAATCTTGACGTATTTGAACAACCGTGGCCTACACCATTTGGTATGCTGCAGCACAGCAGCAGCGATGATAGAAATGTTTATTATTTGGTACAACTTTTACATGAACTCAGATTTTACAAATATATTTTATATATTTTACAAAATCCAATACACATTATTCTAGGTTCAACTTTTAGTTATTTGGTACACCATTTAGATTAAATCGGATGAAAATGTATATGGAAGCTATATCTAAACCTGAACCAATTTCAATCCAGTACGCTATGCAATATTTCATTTTAGGCAAACAAACAGTGGCTCCCAATCGGACAATAAAATCGGACGAAAATATATATGGGAGCTATATCTAAAACTGAACTGATTCCAAAAAACTTCGCATACATCAATCAGGACCAAATTCAGTACGATGTTCAAAATTTTGTCTCAATCGGACAATCCTTGGCACCATTTATATAAAATCGGACGAAACTATATATGAGAGCTACATCTAAATCTGAGCCGATTTCAATAAAGCGTCAACCTGTAGTAATATCAGTACGCTGTTCAAAATTTGGTGTCAATCGGAAAAACACTGTTAGTATAGTGCTTCATTTATTTAACATCGGACGAAACTATATACGGGATATATAAATCTAAACCGATTTAAACAGAATAACGTGTTAAAATTTGGAACGAATTTGATTATTAGTTTGTGAGTTATCGTGCTCGTCATTTATAAAAACACTGTTCCACAAAAAATGCCTTTAATGTTCGATAAGCTCTTCTGCCGTGGCTTGGTGCTGACACAATAAATTTCCTATATCTTCAAGAGTTATTGAGATTTTTACTTGAACTTTTAAAAGGTACTTTTTTTAATTAGTGTAGGTTCGAATTAAATTAAATGAGCAACGATGGGCATGCAGCGTCAAATTTGATTTACAACACTTTTTTAACTATAAATTTAACGTGATTTAAAAAAAAAATGATTTCGATTGCGGCATATTTATTTTACGACTTCCGCTTTCTATACCTTTTTACGTATTTCCATGTACATCATTTGCCTGTATCTTTCTTATGACTACAAATCAATAAGAACTCAGCATCCTTATGTATTTATTGTTGTTACAAATAGAAAAATATTACATCTTTCTACACCTTTTCAATCTTATCGATTTCTATCTCACTCGAAAACACCATTCATACACCCTCAACACATTCCACTTGAGTTGTAGCAGCGGCAGCATGTTTCAACGGCGCAAACGACAAACACAATTTCTATGGAATTGAAACAGGTAGTGAGTGAAAACCTACCACTACCAAATAATTGTGTTATCATTTAAACAATCTACTGCAGAAGATTTGAAATGTTATAGCTGAGAGATAAACCTCCAAGGCGAATACCAGTAAACCACTTGAAAATATCTAATGCACAGTTATTTATTTCCTTAAACAAAAAAAGTGGAAAACTAACTGTTTTCTATTTCTTAAATCTGTAATTTTCAGGAAGGAAGGAAAACTTAAATTCTGAACTACAACAACAACAGTTTGAAGTACGAAAAAAGAGTTCATTTACCGCACAAGAAACAACGAGGACAACTGCAAAAATGAAATGTTCCTTAAAGGTCTAAAAACATGTTTTTCACATAACAATAACAAAAGCTGGCGAGGAATACAGACATCATCACCAAGAAGTAGTGAGTGAGAGACAAACGGCAAACTGTTTTCCTAGGTAATGCGAAACTATTATGCAAAAGGCCAGAGGAACAAAACAACAACAGCATCCATAATAACATTAGCAGCTAGAACACTAATAGCTAACACCATAAGAAGTTCGGAAAGAATAACATACAGGCACAGTGTTTGAGGCAGGTTCTAAAAGAATTAGATAATCAATATGATCTGAACGCAATGAAAATTTATCGAAAACTTATAAAAACAACCGGACTGATGTGAACATTAAAAAAAAACTAAAAATTGAGAATAGATTTTACACCCAATGTAAACCCAAAATATCAAATAAGAGCCAAATCGGTTGAAAAGCATGCCAAGAATGCCCATAATACCAGACGGTGCCTGGAATATTCCATTTGCAATACCAGAAGCATTAGGAATTACTACGACGAGGGTACGTCGATAAATTGAAGTCTTTGTATGGGAATGAAGCACCAAATAGTAAATCGGAGGTAGTGCCATATAACATTAAAGCCCTTCGTGAATTGATAATTCCAAATGATCATGTGACATATCGGAAGCAAGAGACACACTTGGATAATTCTTCTACGGGCATACATTCAATATTGTACGAACATCCATAAAAAAGAATGGTTCTCATTGATATTTGACTTACTTTGACTTAGCTGGTTTGTTACAGAACGGTTATGGAACAACCGTTCTTAAAAAAGATTTCCAAGCGCGTCGGTCTTGTGCGCATCTCCTCCAACTTGAAAGACCACGTTCCAAGATATTGTTTTCTACTTGGTCTTTCCATCTAATTCTTGGCCTTCCCCTTCTACGGGAACCATCAATAGGCTCGCTTTTATATGCCTTTTGAGCCGGGGCATTCTCATTCATTCGCACAACATGGCCTAGCCACCGTAGTCGCTGCAGTTCAATACGACTGACTATGTCAATATCCGCGTAAAAATTGTAAAGCTCTCGGCCCATAGATCTTTTGGAGAAATTTTCTTTCAAATACCCCAAGAGCTGCCTCATCTGTTTGCGCCAGTACCCATGCCATAAAATTGTAAAGCTCTCGGCCCAAAGATCTAACGGAGAAATTTTCTTTCAAATACCCCAAGAGCTGCCTCATCTGTTTGCGCAAGTACCCATGCCATATCCACCCATATAACAGCACGGGTAGTATCAGCGTCAGGTGGCCTTGTTTCTAAACTGCTTACTTAGACCATAGTAGCACCTGTTGGTCATCACAATCATTCTCCTTCTCTCTGACTACCTCGAAGCTTTAGTTCTCAAGTTCCACAGTTGGTCCGAGTCTCCTGGACGTCTTGTGCGTTGATACCATCAGCTTGGCCTTCTCACTATTTAATGAAACACCCACTTTGGCGGACTCCTTCTCAATTTTTTTAAAAGTGGCGGTTGCCGTTCTCAATGCCCGAAAGGAACAGTCTCGACGACATCCTTATCTACGAGTTGAGAACGATGTCGACAAGTGGTCAATGCAGTCATCATAATAGGTTTTGAAGTTATACATAGTTGACAAATTTCAGACATATGTAGGTCGAAACTATACAAAATGATTGTCTCGGATTTGATCTGATAGAAAAACGAATCTACAATGTCTGTAAAAATTCGTGTAAATCGAGCAAACATAGGTTCTTTGGAGCATCATTTGCATCAAATCGGACATGCATAATTTACCTAAAATCGGACATTCATATATAATAGAATTTTATCTAAATTTGAACAGATTTCGACGAAACTTTGCACACATAATTTGTTGGCCAACGCTGATGTCATTAGTTTTTTTTACGGCGTTAGCAAGATATATAAAATTTTTAACTACATCGAAGCTGTAGTTTTCAACTTCCATAGCTGGTCCGAGTCTATTGGACGTCTTGCGCGTTGATACCATCAGCTTGGTCTTCTCGCCGTTTACTGCCAGACCCTTTTTGGCAGACTCCTTCTCAATTGTTCAAATGTGGCTGTTACCGCTCGCAATGTTCGACCCATTATATCGATGTCATCGGCGTAGGCGAGTAACATGTGTTGTTTGGTGTACAGAGTGCCATTTCTGTTCACCTTTGCGTCTCGTATGACCTTTTCCAGCAGGATGTTAAAAAAATCACAGGACAAACTGTCACCTTGTCTGAATCCTTTCCGATAGGTCCTTTCCGACTTTAACTGCTGACCTTGTGCCACTTAAAGTTATCCTGCATAGCCGTATTAATTTTACAGGAATGCCGAAAGTAGACATGGCTTTAAACACCTCTGAACGGATAGGGCTATCAAATGCGGTTTTATAGTCGACGAATAGCTGGTATGTGTCGATGTGTTTTTCATGGGTTTTTTTGCAGGATTTGGCGCAGAGTAAAAATCTGGTCAATAGTGGATTTGTCAGGTCTGAAGCCGCAACTGCTCAAAAAGTTCTGTCGATTGGTACAACAATTGTTTGAAACAAGGAAAATGTCGTTAAGGTCGGGTGGGCCGACATTTTTATACCCTCCACCATGTGCAGTGCATTCAAAATTCCTTAAGTCAATCGGGATATTTATATTTATATTCTGCTGTTATAGTAGGCTATTCACCGAAAGAAAATACAGACACAGACAAAATTACAGACACTCTAGTTGGAAAACATTAACGGAATTTGTTTAATTTATATTTTATTCACCAGGAATCCGATATTTCAAAATATATTCCATGACATAATTTGGTTAAAAAGTTTATTAACACCGAAAACGAGCGGAATTTTTATGCTTGGACCTTTATATATACCGCACAAATTTGTTGTCAGCCCTCCAGAACCCTTAATACCAATTTATATCCACATCGGTGGGAAAATACGACTAAAGTCGTCAAAATGCCGAAAATAGATTTGGATGTTCTCTACCAAACCGTATTTGATACCACATAAACATTTGATAAGTCAAATTAGAGTGACTAAATCCCAAAAATATTCCGAATAATGGCTGTATCGGGTAGCCCCCAACTCGGAAACTTGGCCAATATTGACTCTCAGGCTAATGAGGGTATATACACTCCAAGTTTCTTTGAATCAATTTTTTTTCTGACAATTTGGAGTTGATTTACAAATGTCCGTCCATCTGTATGACTGGTTTGTGCGCATGATAACTTTGCAAATTTCCAAATTTTAATATGTCTACCAAGCTTAAATCAAATTCAAAGCTATGGAACATTGGTCCATATTTAGGGCAACTCCCTTACAAAATTGTGAACATTTTTGCTGAAAATCAGTTTTAAAATTTCATGGAACAACACTAATATTTTGACCAAGCCTTTATAACGTTTGAAGGTGGTCTCTCCTTTAAGTACCTCTCCAACGAAGGTTCAATATTTTAAAAACTTACAAATCTCATATGAAGCGGACGGAATATCCAATTTCATCCAAAACTTAATATAAATACTAAATCGGTTCACTCTTGCTGGTATCAGTGAATATAGTAAATATGGGTCAAAGCATAGTCCGATGTAAAGTTGTATCCTGACTTTGAAGACCTTACACACATAAAACCTAATCTAATTACACCACCAGAATTCTTATATGTGGTAGCATCGAAAATAAGGGTTTGTACATGTTAAATTAATCATTCCGTTTGCAAACCATCGAAATATTTGTCGGAGACCCCATAAAGATAATTTTATATGTCAATTTAGTCGTCTGTACATTTTAGTTATTTGCAAAATTATCCATAAATCATTTATGTATTGGTCCTTGTTTTCGTGTTTACCGCATATAATGGTCTAGAGATTTAGACATAGCTCTCATTGAAATGTCCGGCCAATTTTTCGTATTTGGAAGGTTTCTCTCGCATTTCCTCACCAAAGTGGCTATAGTGTGGCATTTCGGTTTTTGCAGAACATGTTTGATATAGTCCTTGTTTTAACAAAGTCCCCATATAAAGGTTATGTACGATGTTAGACCATTAATTTCTCCACCAATGTGGCTGCAATTTGGAATTTCGGGTTCCTGGTTAAAAAAACTACGATCTTTTCCAGACAGTTATAACAATTAATGCTTTCAGACTCCCGTCAAATGTTTAAAGATTTCCGTCAATTCACAAACCTCCGAACTAACATTCTTAATATTTCTATTTTTGCGCCATTATTTCAATACTCACACAATTACCTACTGTGCATCTCATTACTGCTCCCCGGTAAGTAAAATATCCAAATTATCCTACACACAAGTCTTGTGTATAGCTTCAAAGTGTGTGTGTCTTAGGCAAAAATGTCGACAACAACAACAGCAACACCAACAGTAAAGGTACAAAACAACGAACCTAGGCTACTGTTACTGTAACTTTCAATTAACGTTACTTTTCTTGACTTGATGAGTGAGTGCATTTAGAAGACAACAAACAGATTCCACACGCCTGGGCTATGGCCACCCAGACACATGCCTAGCAAAACAAAAAACCAAAACCAGTATCATTCCATAGGCAAACTGAAAACCATGACCAATTATTTTAAGGTGTTAGACGAAAGAAAGGATGGATGGAAGAAAGTACTGTAAACACACAATGCAATAGACGGTATCATCTTGACTTGGTTGTTGTTGCTGCTACCGCCATTAAACTGACTGGGCCTAAGACAACAAATTTTCTATTTACGTTGGTCGACGACGTCTTGGCAGCTAAGCTGTCTCGTATAAAACTGTTATTGAAAATAAACAGAAAAAAACAACAGAATTTTTCTATAATAACAGTTACATCAATGACAGTAGTTGTAGTAGTGAAAATAATTTAATATTATTTATTGAGCGAAGAACTTTTGAATTGAAAAGGTAGGATGAGTGTTTGACTATATAGTAATGAAATTCGTAAAGACTCAGACAATCAGAGGTGGATGGAATGTTAAAGGTGTAAAAGGTACAATATTTAGGTGCAGGGTGGGGTTTTACTTTCCTATTGAGCTCGTCCACATATAGAGTGTCCATAAGCCTATGGTCGGATGTTCCTGCCAATAACAGCCATACATTGGAAACATTTGGTTGTGTCGTCGTATGATCTGCGTCTCATCATAATGTGGATATTTTCGGAGTTCTCAGGATAAAATTCTGGCAGATCTGAATACTCTTTCACCCCATATAGATCTCTCCTGACGTGCCAGACTGGGAAATATAGAGGTTGAACAGTTCTGAAGAAATAACACAAATTGGGGAACATCGGCTGTCTACTTTACGGACCTAAGATGTGCTTCCGGATTACCATAGAACTTAAGTCCAGGCCCAACGTTTTGGATGACTAAGATTCTAGATGATATTTGCGAAACTTTGCTTCGTAAATTACGGTGGTAAGTCTTCTGCTGGGAAGACTTCTATATGACATAGCACGTTCTTCTTCGGCCTTTCAATCTCGGGATGTCGGCTTAAATTTAAGTTAGGAAGGTTTATAACGAGCGGTAGCAGTAGAGCAGATTTTTTCGAAAATTAGGCAAGTCCATCTGATACTGCATTTGGTATATTGGGCCATGCTTTGGTATCGCACGAATTTATGTATTTTTATGGTAAAATACATATTTTTCAACCTAAATGGCTTTAATTTACCATTCTAGATTTGTGGAAGGCGAGAAATGCTGAACATGTTCAATGTAGGCCAATATTTTGACATATCCCCATATTAAGATCCCCACTAATTTTAGCTATTTTTATACCCTTCACCACTCTGTGGTACAGGGTATTATGTCTTTGTGCATATGTATGTAACAGGCAAAAGGAAACGAGATAGACACATGATTTCTTTTGAGAATATGCATAGAATCACTTTCTGAGTCGATTTATGCATGCCCGTCCGTCTGTAGATGTTAAATTGTAAACAAAGTACAGGTTGCATTTATGATCTGATTTGGATTAAATTTGGCACAGCTCATTTGTTTGGCCCAAGGACGAACCCTATTGAAATTGGGAAAAATCGGTTCAGATTTAGATATAGCTCCCATATATATTTTCGTCCGAATTAAGGTAAATGGGGCACCAAAGTCCCTATATATCTTTCGATTTTCACGAAATTTGGCACAGAGTACTGGATTAGGTCCAGAATGATATGTGCCCAGTTTCGAGAAAATCGGTTCAGATTTAGATATAGCTCCCATATATAGTTTCGTCCGATTTAAGGTAAATGGTGCACCAAAGTCCCTATATATCATTAGATTTGCACGAAATGTGGCACAGAGTACTGAATTAGGTCTAGAATGATGTGTGCCAAGTTTCGAGAAAATCGGTTCAGATTTAGATATAGCTCCCATCTATAGTTTCCTCCTATTTAAGGTAAATGGGGCACCAATGCCCCTATATATCTTTCGATTTGCACGAAGTTTGGCATGTGGTACTGAATTTGGTACAGAATGATGTGTGCTAAGTTTCAAGAAAATCGATTCAGATTTAGATATAGCTCCAATTTATATATTTTCGTCCGATTTAATGTAAATTGTGCACTAAAGGCCCAAAGATTGGGCGACCCACACACAATGTACAATGTACTCAAGTTACTATAACTGTCGTGTGTCAAATTTTCTTGAAACTGGTTCAGATTTACATATAGCTCCTATATATACTTTCGTCCGATTTTATGTAAATGGTGTACTAAAGACCCATAGCTAGGCCGAATGGCAAAACGTACTGAAATTAATATAAATTAGTCTCGGGCATGTTTCCTTGAAATCGGTTCAGATATAGATATAGTATATATAATATCGACCTATTCATGTTGATTGTAAACCGAATAATCAATGGGTGCCTGATTGATATTACATTTTAAGTTCGTTCAATTTCAGGTCAATTTTACTCCGAAAAGACGACATCCTCTAAAAATACATATGTAGAATGTCCCCAAATTGGTGAAGGGTATCATATAGTCGGCCCAGTCCGACATTACTACTTTCCTTACTGGTTATGGTTCATTTTCTGGTCGATGTGGGTCTATTTTGGTATTCCGGATTATTGGTGGACAGTATCTGTCCATTCCTTTACATAGACTGCTTATTAAATAATTATTTAGTTCAATTTGTGATCAATAATGTGTCCGTAGCATACATGGTCATAATTATTGAGATTTTAATTTACATTATATACCCTCATCATGTGGTGTACACTTAAATTTCTATTATGGGTCGGGACCTATATCTGAAGCATATGTTGTTGTAAATAGATCGGTAGTAGTTTGTTAATGCTCTGGAAAACTGCAGACACTCAAGTTGAGCTATATATATAATTAAAACGTTGTGTTGAAAACGGTTGTGCTGACCAAATCAACATACATATTTATTCAGATCAGATCAAGAATATTTCAACATGTTGTAAACGGGATGACAACCGAACAACATTCGTTGGGTTGCCTTATGTCATGGTTTATTAGTCTGTCTACGAGAGACCAGAATTCCTATGGAAGTAGTTAATATATGGACGACAATTAGGTCACCTTTATCGAAGGATCAGTGTCGCTTGCAACTGTCCTCGAAACTCTCACCTAAGCAATTATTTTTCGATCATTCGCAATGCCACCCATACCCGCCTCTGCGAACGAGTAGGAGGCCACTCGTAGGGATAACGTACAGTCCATAATCCGGATTATGGAGGTGTTAGTTATGGTTTTTTGTAATTATTATTATTATCATTATTTTTTTTTTTTTTTTGTAAATATTATGTTAAAGGATATTAAAAGAAAAACTGGCATGCAAAGCCGCTATATAATAGGATTAAATCAAACACATTGACGTACTTTATTCACATAATTTAAAATCGATTTCGGAATCGCCGGTGAGAGATTTGAAGTAAATCTTACATAATTTCATACTTCCCACCATTAAACCGTAAGGTCACATCAGTATTTCCATGCACCTTACATTTAATTCTCATTAATTATATAACACGTTGACCTTTCACAGTCGAATTCTAAAAATGATTCAAAAAATTGTACTGATAATTTCATAAAAATCATCACCATAATTCTACACATCTCAGCATGATATTCAAACACGAGGACCATAAGGACCCCATATTGATGATGTTCTCTTGCACAATGTGAATATTTAATCTTTGTTCAAACACTTTAAGATTCTCTTGACGTTTGTATGGATTGAATAAAAAACCCCTAGAGAGCGAAAAACAACAGGTATTTTATTTGAAAGTTCATTTTAACACATACTGTCAGCATCATCATCATCAAATATGTGTAAAAACAACAAAGACCCTGTGAGGGATATGATTGTAATTTTGCCTTCTCATAGTTAAACAATAATTAAAACAATAGATTGCTTGGGACAAGGGAAACCTGTTACAATGTTGGCGTGAAACATTTCTCTTTTCACATCATTGCCCAGCTTGATAACTAATAATGGTTAACAACCCTTGGTAACACTTTATTTATTTTTTTTTTTTTTGTAGAAAAAGAGCCAATAGTAACTATGGAAAGAGCTACCGAAAGTGGTACATGATAATGACTTGTAGAAAATATGTATTTATATTTACCAACATAATATGTTGAAGAGATCAAATATTTTGTGTCTTTATGCCATTAACCTTTGATTTTAGGTTAGAAAGATAGACACATACTAACTTCTGAGGATAAACATAGAATCAGTTTTTGAGCCGATTTGTGGCAGTCCAACAGTTCGTATGTCCAAAGAAACTAAATCCAATGAGTCCAAAGACAAACTTCATTGGATTTTGTGAAACTCACATAAAGATAAATTTATTCCGATTTTACAATACTTCATTCCAAAATTGAAGCGGAATTTTGAACATAGAATGATGTAAAGTATCCTTTGTTAAAATCGGTTCTGATTTAGACATAGCTTTTATATACATATATATTGATTTGATTTCATATAAATTGTGAACCAAGTAGCCAACTTTAGTCCGAATTATACGAATTTTTGCAGCGTTTCGGATTTATATCTGTTTATGTACATTCGTCCAATTTCTACTCATGTGCTGCCAAATAATGAATTGAAAATCGTTGTCCTTTTTTGACCTTATAACAGATAACAGTGTTAGTTAACTGTGTGAACTTAACTTATTCCCCTCTTTTTAGTCGTTGACTTCGATGCGGAAAGGAAATGCCAGGAACAATTGCCAATAGGCGGCATGACCATACAAAATCTAGAGATTAACTTTTTTGGAACATATCACCGCAATCTAGCTCATATTACTTTACCTTGGGGAACTACATTTTCACTCTGAATTCCAATTACGACTTATAGCGGCACATAACATATGGTCCAATGCTTCAAACATTTCTGAAGGCAAGTTTCTAAAAATGGTTGATTGAGAATCAAATGAATTTAATAAGTCAATGCTCACAATAACTCTTCTGTCACTCGGCCTATTCTCGTTAAGTCTTCTCGAAATAAGATGCTGCTGATGATGAGGAGCAACAATGCTTTAAGGTCCTTTTAGATTCAAATTTACTGGTATTGTGACCTAGTTTTAGCTACAAGATCACCCTGCTAATTTCGAAGGCTTCACATATTGCGCAATAAAATTAATCGCGCAAATCTTAAGTTTTCATCTTTTAAGTCCGAATGTCATTGTTTCCTGACTACTCGATCCAATGCCGAACGAGTAAATTTAAATTCGAATATTCTTGCTATCTATTTGGCCCGAGGACGTACCCTATTGGGAAAAATCGGTTCAGATATGGATATAGCTCCCACATATTGTTTCGTCCGATTTTCAGTAAATGGAGCACCAAAGCTTCAAAATGTACTGAAGGTAGTATAGCCTAAAGTGTGGCAAGTTTCGTTGAAATCGGTTCAGATTTAGATATGGCTCCCATATATAGTTTTGCCCGATTTTCAGTAAATGATGCACCATGGGCCCAAAATATGGCCAATATGCAAAAAACATACTGAAGTCAGTATAATCTTCAAAGTTTAAATCGGTTCGGATTTGGATGTAGTATGCGTTGCAGAATGACATGTTTATGAGTTGATCTAAGTCGGTTCACATTTTAAAGTTCGAATATTTTTCTTCATCCAATTTCATGTTTAGTGTCCTTCAAAAAAGCGAGGTCTATAAAGATGCATCTTTTGAATATACTCAAAGAGGTGTAGGGTATCGTGTAGTCGGTTTCGTCCAACTTTACTGGTTTTTGTATATTATACTGACTATGAGGTCTGTAGGTTTCGTACGGCAGTGAAGCTCATCACGCAAATTTGCTATCGCCTAGTGTTCGACTGGGAACGTAAGTTTGATTTAACTGTTCTTTGAAGCGACGATTGGTGGATTTCCATGGTTAAGAAATGTATGGTGTTGAGAGTTATTATGTCGGGTGGTCTGTTGATCCATATGATAAAATGTAGGTGTTCTCCCATGTATATACCCAGAGTAATGTAGTGTATTATATATTCGGCCCGCACCACTTTCTTTACTTACTTTATTCCTGACCATCTCAGATTATTGTCTTAAATTGCCTTAACATTGAATTATTGTGGCATTCTATAAGCCCATTGTGATGCTGTGCACCCTAGACTCTTTGATGGAATCAAATAAATAATATTTCGTTGTGTTCTTGTGGACACCTAATGGGTGCTTAATTGTTTGTGATCGAACATTTAATGACTTCAATGAATTACACAAAATTGTTAACACTTTGGAAGCAAAGAGAAAGAATACACATTAAAGTGTGATCATTGTTGAAGATTGTGTTATCGTTCTGTTATTAAATTATGTTATGAAGTAGGGAATGGGAATGGGAATGTGTGGTTTCAATTGTATTTTAAAATTACAATTGTAAAGTAAAGCCAACATCTATAACCTAAAACAATTAAAAAGAATTTATAAGAATAAAATCTGTATATAAAAACGTGTTTGTACCTTAAGTTGTTCGTTTGTTGTATAAATATTTATAAAAGCAATTACATAGTTTCAATCTTCCTCTTAAATGTGTGAAAGTATTGGTAATTAAAAAGTCTTTAAATTCGGTCGATGTGGTATATATCGGTCCAGGTTTTGGTATAGTCCCCACATCATACAGCTCATTTATTCGGTACAAGTACGAAACCTATTGAAACTGGCAAAAATATATTCAGAATCGATTCGTCCGATTCCACAATATACCACCAACGTCCAAATGTCTGTCCGATGAAGACAAAAGGGCGTGTATCAAGTTTTATCGAAGTCTATTCAGATCACCCATATATATTTTCATTCCATTTTATGTAAATGGGGCATCAAACTTCGAAAGTGTGTCCGATATGGACGAAATGTTACTGATCTTACCAAATTGTGCTTCGGATGGCCTGCATTAAATCAGGGTCCATATTATTTTCCTCCTATTTCATGAAAATTATTAAAGAATTATCCAAGATTTGTTCAATTAAGCTGAAATTTTGTGTTGATTTCAAAAGTATGCTTTCAACTGTTCCAGATTTATATATACCTCCCAAAAATCTAAGTGTATTGTATTAAGCTACCTGGTCAGACTCTCTTCCACTTCCAATATTGAAATAGTCCCAACTGATTGGGTCGAGGTCATTTTCAGATATTCCCTTTCATATGATAAGTTTAAAAATGTGTTAAGTACAAACATTTACATTTATAAAATCGCCAAATTAATATTAAAATATTCATACTATACTTTTATTTTGTTGGTGTTAGAATTAAACATTTGAATCTCTTTTTTGTTGTGTCTTCCATGTCACCTTCACAATAGTGATATCATTTCAGCATGACTTCAAATCTTTCAATGCTGAAAGTTTTTTTCTTTGTGGCACACAAGTAACAGCAAAAACAAAAACTATTTCACAAGCAATGTCTTTTTAATTTCGTCATGGTTACGGGGTTTTTTCTAAAGAAAACATAACGCATTCATTGAAACACGGATTTACTGATTTAGATATGGAAACAACTGGGTAGAGACTCAATTCAGAAAATGGGATTGGCCAAGTTGTATACAAATCCCACAATTTGTTTCCATTCTGTTTTATATTTGCAGTCTGTGTGCATTTCTTAATTCATTGAACTGGCTATAAGCCAATATTTTTATGGATTATACAACAAGATTGACAACTGCCAAGAAATGGGTTACAACAAACACGATGATTGATACTCCAAATAAGGACATTTTAGAATTTATTAATAGCTATGCATATAAATCGGCGTTAATTAAAGCAGTAATTGAATTTAACATACACACACCCGCATCATAAAGTTATACGTTATTGGTAATTGGCATATGCGGTTAATTGTTAGCTATGCTAACAATATACCCCTTCGTATGAGCCATATCTTATTAAGTACTGAATTAAGGTCATATTGATGTCTGCGAAGTTTTGTTGAAAGATTTAGATATAGCTCCCATACATAGTTTCGTCCGATTTTATGTGAATAGAGCACCAAACTTCCAATATTTGTCCGATTGAGACAAAATATTGCACAGCATACTGAATTAAGTCCAGTTTGATATCTGTGAAGTTTTGTTGAAATCGGATCAGATTTAAATATAGCTCTCATTTATACATTAGACCGATTTTATGTTAATGGTGCACCATATATCCTGTTCAAATTGCACGATATTATATTTTGCATATTGAATCGAATCAAGAATGACGTGTGTTAAGTTGTGTTTAATTCGTTCATATATATTTCTGTCTAATTTCAAAAATGTGCACCAAAGAGCATATGTTGTTTCGCTTTACATGAAATACGAAATTCAAGCTAAAATAACGCATACCGGATTCTATAAAATATATTCAAATGTAGATGAAACCCTTCTATATTATCGTCTGAATACATATAAGTTGTGCACCAAATAAAAAAGGGTTTTCCTTACGAGATAAAATTGTATACAGCTCACTGTGCCGCAGCATACCAAATATTGTGTGCCACAGTTACTCAATTAGGTCCAGATTTACATAAATGGTAGGTATATGGGTTTTTATTGGTTCAAATATCTATGTAAATCACAAATTTTATTTCGCCCGATTCCATTTCAATTGACCTTCAAAGAAGCTATGTCTGTTCTATCTGCAGAATATTGTAAATATGAGCATATCTTTCTGGTTTATATATAACTAAATTATATTTTGTATTTCATTGCAGGTACGTGACTTTAAATATAATAATCGTGAGTAAAATTTTCAAATGTTGTTTAAATATATAAATGGGGGAAATATACAAATACAAAGTTAAAAAAATAAATATATATTTCAAATGTTTGATACGAACACGTGAACTAGCCATGCAGTTAATACTGAACCATTTGATTTTGATTTTCACTGATCAAACGCGGAACATTTGTTCTAATTTATATTTAAGTAGTAAGGAAATGCGTGCCATTGATATTAAACGAAAAAAATTTGGTATGAAAATATTTATAGTTTTTTTATATTTTCTTAAATTGTCGAATATAACCATTATAACGATAAACGAGTAAAAAAGTGTTAAGTTCGGCCGGGCCGAACCTTGGATACCCTCCACCATAGATATTCTGACAGATACTTGAAATGAAAATGTAGGGAACATACAAAAAAGTGACCTTTCTACAAACTGATTATGTAAACCATATTTATACCCTCAGTTCTAGACCCCATGTTTCTTTGGACCAAGTCCATTTCAGAAAATTTTGATTTCATCCAAACTTTGCCTATCTTATTATTTCTTCCAAACTTAGTTCCAGCTCGAAGATGGGGAATATCGGTCCACTCTCTCTGGTACGTCCCACACGGGGGCAAGGCTTAGGCCTAAATCTGGGCTATAGTTCATATATCGTTCATTATTGAACCTTACGTTCTAGTTTTTTATCTCAATATCCTCCGCAGGTGAAATGATTACAACAGAGTCTTAGAACCAAACCCAAACCGCGCAACAAATCAGATAAATATTTTAATATAAATCAGTAAGGAAAGTAGTAAAGTCGGACTGGGCCGACTATATGATACCCTTCACCACATTGGATATATTCTACATATGTATCCTAACAGACGTCGCGTTTTAGTTATATATCTATATCTGAACAGATTTCAGGGAAAATTGCCAGAGACCAATTCATATTACTTCTGTACGTTGTGTCAATCGGCCTAGCTATGGATCTTTTCACGTAGCTTAGCAACATCATACAGACTTAACTTAGTACCCAATACCAAAATTCGTGCAAATCGAAAGATATATAGGGACTTTGGTGCACCAATTACATAAAATAGGACGAAAATATATATGGGAGCTATATCTAAATCTGAACCGATTTTCTCGAATCTTTGCACACATCATTCTAGACTTAAATCAGTACGCTATGACAAATTTCGTGCAAATCGAATGATTTTCAGAGACCTTGATGCACCAATTACCTTAAATCGGACGAAGATATATATGGGTGCTATATCTAAGTCTGAAACAATTTTTTGCAATTTCAATAGGGTCATTGGACAAAACAAATGAGCTGTGCCAAATTTTATCATAAATCATAAATGCTACCTGTACTTTGTTTACAATTTAACATGGACAGACGGACAGACAGACGACTAAGAAAGTGATTCTATGAATATTCTCAAAAGGACCCATGGGTCTATCTCGATTATTTTTGCCTGTTACAAACATATGCACAAAGACATAATACCCAGAACCACAGTGTGGTACAGGGTTTAAAAAGGGGGTTATATGGAGACTACGCCTAAAAGTGGGCGAATATAAATAATTTTTGTTAGGGAGATTTGTTACCATATTCGACTACAAAATACCAAATTGCAGCGAATTCGGTTGAAAACGCGCTCAAGATCGCCAAAATACCGAACATCTGGGGTGCCCTTATATGGAGGCTACCCAAAAAAAGGGCCTATATTCATAATTTTTTGTTGAGAGATTTGGAATCTATAAAGAACTCAAAATACTAAATTACAGCCAATTCGGTGGAAAAATACGATCAAAACCCCCAAAATACTAAAAATTAGGAGGTACCGTTATATGGGGGCTACCAGAAAAAGTGGAACTATATTTGTAGTTTGTTGTGGAGACACCCAATAAGGACCCAATGTACCCAATAAGAACCCAATGTACTAAATTTCAGTGAATTCGGTTGAAAAACGCACTCAAGAACCCCAAAATACCGAATATTTGGTTGTATCCTTATATGGGAGTTAATGACAAAATTAATCTCTACTCCATACTATGGTGGAGGGTATAAAAAACACCTCATATTGGTGAATCGTCAATGCAACAAATAATACTGAGGTCAACAAATGGATTTAGAGTCCATGTCTATAGTTGTAACATTTTGCAAATATATTACTCCAAAGATGTATTAAATCAGTGAATGGAGCCGTATAGTTAGGCGAGCCAACCATATGATACCCTACATAGATATGCCTGAACTTTACTAACTGGGACTGTGCAGTAGTATCAGTCGGTGTTTCCGACAGTTATATACCCCCAGTCTATGGTTGGCGGAGGTCTCGGAATTACACACAGATTTTATTATTAGCTTTATATAAGAAATATATTTTTATCAGAGAGGATTTAATGTATGTTTGGGGACTTGATATAGGCTAGGTAAAGATAATAAAATGTTCAAGTTTTGGTTCAAAGCTGACATTCCATTGGCCTGATATAGCATTTATAAATATTGAAAATGTTGACCATTTGTGTGGGAGGTATCAGAAGAAGTGGCCCAATGGGTTTCATCTTCGGACTTAATCTAGATTTCGTATAGATAATGGGTTGTGCAAAGTTTGGTTCATTCCCCTGATATTGGATTTAAAATTTTGAAAATGTTGACCATTTGTGGGTGAGGTACTAAAAGGAGTACACCAATGGATCCCATCTTCTAGAGTTATCGTGAGCACCAGCCAGACAGAGAGTCAAATGGCTCAAATCGGATAGCTCGTTCGGATGATATTATAAAATTAATTTTTAGCACAATTTTGACCATTTTGTGGGAGAGGTACCAGAAGGAATGGACCCATATATCACATCTTGGAACTTAAACTTAGTTTGGACCAAATATTATGATGTGCAAAGTTCGGACGAAATCGGTTGCTCCCTTCGAGAGTTATCATGCGCACTATCCAGCCAGACAGACGGATATTTGTAATTCGACTCCAAATTGTCTAAAACGGATTTGTTCCAAAGAAACATGGAGCCAAAAACCAATATTTCGATGAGGCACATTTTCATCAGAATACAGATACCTGTACATATTTTAGTAAAAATTAGTATTATTTTATAGGTCAACGAGTATTCAATACTTCTGTCTAAAAAAGTATGAGTAAATTGACTACTCAAAACGCATTTTCTGCAAAATCGATTTTTTTGATTTATGCCGGTCTTGCAGCAAATGAACAATATGTCATCCATGTTGTATCATTTAGTCGTGCCGTCGTTCTTTAAACGACTCAAATAATATCCTTAAAAAAATGTCAATTTTGTGTCTTTTGAAAACAATGGTATTGCTTTTACCTCGTTTCGTATCATAAGTAAATTGTGAGAAAAATGTCAGAATTATACTTCCAATAGTTATTAATATTATATTTTCTAATCTACATTCTTTCACTTGAAACTCTAAGCCAAACTAAGACAAAATTTCCTTAATAGAAAGTTGTCTCCACTAATCCAATCAGATTAATATCAACATCATTAATTGCATCATAACGGCTACTTCCGTTAGCCACCTTTTGGCTTTGCTATTTATATTTGAGTATAAGCAGACTACAGTTGCTCTTAATGTAAGAAAATCGAACGTTAATTTGTATACCTACTTACTGATATTTAGAACACAACGTAGTAGTGTAGGGTACACACCAAACCTCTAACATCAATACCAGAATTTATGATATCTGATGTTAGCCACAATCATAAATACAGCAATGTATTTATGTTGGAAATTTCAACAAAAACGAAAAATATTTTAATTAATATTATTCTTTCATCTAAGTCAAACAAATTCCTGTCAATCAACTGTCAAAAGCATCAACATAAGGTTATTTTTTGCAAACATTTCAACGATTGTAGTTTTTTTTACCTAAACGCAATTCTTGCTACCAGCCACCTATTCTTCGAATACGACTCACAAGAGGAAAATAAACAATCTCAAATATTTCCAGTCATCCGAACTCATAAGAAGAGATGTATGATATATGGCTGACTGACTGGCTGGTTGGATGGATGATTGTTTGATCCCGGCCAGATGGATGGTTGATTGAAGAAAAACTTCTTAATAGATTTATAATTTTTCTTTCGACATAATTTTATGTCAAGTATTGCGTATTCGAATGTATGGAGAGGAAAAGAAAATGGTTGGAAGGATAACACTGGTCTGGTAAAAAAGCTATTTTATAGGAAGACCATTGGAATTCTGATCACTAACACTTCTTGATCTTTAATAAGAATATCCCTAGGACTTCTACCAGCAAATCCTTAGCTGATCTATTGAAAGAACTCTTTATCTTATATTAGAAGATCCCTGAGTCTTCGATCAGATGATTCCTTGGCATCTATAAAAATGTCTCTTGATCTTCTATAAAAATACCTCTTTGTCATCTATAAGATGAACTGTACAGGCAGACATCGTTGTTTTCTATAAAAAAAAATTATCTTGATCTTCTAAAATAAGAGCTATAAAGTATCTTGGTCCTCCACCAAAAGTTCTCTATATGAAGAGTTATTCTATAAGATGAACTCTTGGTATTTTATATTCTTGTACTTCTTCTTATTCTTCTTGGACTTCTACCTTTGTGTCTTCTCAGAGAAATTCACTTGGGTATATATGGTCTGTAACCAGAAGTCCTCCTCTATATGAAGATATTCTGATATTTTATAAAAAGATCTACTGGCCTTGTATAGTCTTCTTTAAGAAGAAGTTATAGTATTTTTTAAGAAGGCACTACGTTCTTCTATAAGAAAACCTTCTGTTCCTCTGAAAGAATTTTATTGTAGCATCTTATTAATTTCCTCTAGCCACTGTGCATTATCATAATCATAGATATTTTTTTCTTCCGACTTACAGTTACAGATTTTTGTTGTTGTTTGGGCCCTCTAGTTTGTCTGCGCTGCGAATAGCTGCAAGTAACAGCAGTAGTAGCTGATAGTCTCTCTCGTGCTGTTTTTGTTCACATCTTTGGCACAACTATTAATTCACCTTTACTCCACTTACATTATTTACCGTTACATTTCAATTACCACTACCACAAGCCAGACAACAACCAACTACCGTCAAATATGATTCTCGGGTCTATGACGTTGCCGACAACCACAAACTGACAGACAGAACACCATTTCTGCTAACAAAACAACAACAAACAAATGCTGCAGACTGAACTTAAATAGCAGAATAAAAAGTATCAGCAAACGATAGCAGGCCAAAGAGAGGAAAAAACAAAAACTTGGCTTATTTGCACTTGATTTAACCCATTTATCACAAGTTCTACCAGAGTTGACTACAAACATGGCTGGAATGTTAGGAATGTAACGCTTCGGCGAGTGCCCTATTTACTGAAATTGATATTCGCACAATAGTATTACTGATAAAGATTATGTACAATTGCGGACTGGCTAATGATCAGCTTGGGAACATTTTTGTTGATAATAATTGATGGATTATTTTTTTAAAAAATTATATTATATTTCCATGAATGCATTGATTTAATGTCAGAGTTATGAATTAGAAAAAGTCCAACCCTAAGAAATGCACAAAAAATAAATAATAAATATCATACAATAAGTAATGGTCCTAAAAATGCCATGTTAGTCAATTAAATAATATATTTTTATGTATTCGATTTAATATTAGCCTTTTTTGTCAAAAATTAAAACAGTCCAATAGGCAAGTCCTACAAGGATATTTTTGGAGGTGCTATGAACTTATAATAACCTCGCAGCATATTTTTAACAATTATTATTATCTTGGTCTTCTATAAGTAGACTTTCTGAGCATCTACAAGAAGTATTCTAGAAGTTAATATACATATAGCCACTTGATTTTTGACAAAATTACCGAAAACTATTTGATTGAATAGTAATATCGGCAGGGATGCATCGGACCAAATTAAATGATAAATTTTTCTTTCTTGGGACGACATTTTAACTCAATTCCGCGACAAGCGAGCAGAGGAAGTACATGAAATCCGGCGATATTATATACAAAAGGTTTGGCTTGAGGCGAGCGAATCGAAAAAAGTCAGTGGTGTTCAGTATCGTGAAATGATAACCAATTTTGTCTTGCCAAGATTTGAAGAAATTAATATTATATGCTTCTAACATTAGAATTATACCCTATAGTACTTATATACCGATATATGTCATCCGCACTGAATTTCGAAGTATGTATTTGAATATCATGTCAGAATATTAAATCGGACTGAAATATATGAGGGAGCTATATCTAATTCCGAAACTATTTTATAAAAACTTAATTCACGTCTTTCATGTCTCAATTTGATACAAACGTTAGGAATTTGCTGCTCAAAATTTTGCATAAAATCGATTGAATAAATAAACGGAAGCTAAAATCTAAATCTAAACCGATTTAAAAAAAAAAACTAACAAATATCATCGCAATACGTTACGCTGTTATTCTTCTCAATCATTCAAACGACATATATTTGGTGTAAAATATACCAAACTGTGGTACCGGGTATTATATCTTTGTGCATATGTTTGTAACAGGCAAAAGAAACCCAGATAGAGGCTGGGTTCCTTTTGAAAATATGCATAGAATCACTTTCTGAGTCGATTTGCGCATGTCCGTCTGTCCGTCCGTCTATCTGTCCATGTTAAATTGTAAACAAAGTACAGGTCGCATTTATAATCCGATTTGGATGAAATTTGGCATAGGTCACTTATTTGGACCAATGACGAACCCTATTGAAATTGAGAAAAATCGGTTCAGATTTAGATATAGCTCCCATATATATTTTCGTTCAATTTAATGTAAATGGTGTACCAAAGTCCCTATATATCTTCCGATTTGCAGGAAATTTGGCACACCGTAATGAATTAGGTCTAGAACGGTGTGTGTAAAGTTTCCTAAACATCGGTCCAGATATATATATATATATATATATTCGTCCGATTTAATGTCCAGATATAGATATTGCTCCCATATATATTTTCGTCCGATTTAATATAAATGGTGCACCAAAGTCCCTATATCTTTCGATTTACACGAAATTTGGCACAGCGTAGAATGATATGTGTTAAATTTCGTAGAAATCGGTTCAGATTTAGATATAGCTTATATATCTGAGCAAATGAAAAATTTAGTATCGGTTGCAGAATGTGACGTTTGTTAGGATTCATCTGTTGAATATACCCAACATGGTGAAGGGTATCATATAGTCGGCCCCGTCCGACTTTACTACTTTCCTTACTGGTTTCACTTGTTCCATATTACAAACATATGCCCAAATTGCGGTGTAGGTTTTAAAAATAGAGCATTCGTTTTCTTCTTTCCAAATATGGCTGCCTGGCTAGGATTGATGTTTCGATTTACAAATGTCCGTCCAGATGGACGCTCGAAGGAGGGAAATTGATTTCATGTAAGCTTTGCCCATCGTAATATTTCCTCCCAACTTATATTATGTTTGAAGAAGGGGAATAAGGGTCCACTTCTTCTGACACCTCCTACACACAATGTTTAACATTTTGCTGACTTTTTTTCTGTTACTCCTTTTGGTAGTATAGGGCTTCCACTGATAACCGCCATCTTACTCGGTTAGTTGCCATTGTTTTCGCATCTTCTCATTTACGGTTATTTAGTCTTAGTTCTTGGATCATTGTTTATTGATCCTTGGGAATTCCATTTATGCGCCATTCTGATTGAGCTATGAGTATTTTTTCTATAGACCTGGCAAATCCATTTCCATTTCCTAGGCATTTGCGCCATTTTATAGATTGTTCTATTATAACTTGTAGGTTGTTGGCGTGGGCCACGCAGCTTCTATTTGGTATATAGCCATCTTCTTTATATCTCACAAAGTTTTCTACTCGACTTTGACTTCTTTTCTGTAATATGATTGACAGAATTGTGTATATAGTGTTGAACAGGATTATTCCTTTCTAGTTGTTACAATCTTTCAAATCATCATTTTGGGTAAATTCACCACAATGCCTTTCTTCCAAGTTGGAGGCATTCTCTTTTCTTCCCAAGCTGACAAAGCCTCAGTTTGTGTCTTAAGTCTTTTGATTTATTTGCCATCTTTTGCATACGTTTGCTCTGTTTGCATTGCCCCACTCTCTTTAAAAAATGAAATAATAGAAAAATCAGTTCACTGTTGTATTTGTCACTTTACCAAGTCTCTTTTGTTACAAATCATATTTGACGGTAGCATTAACCAAGCAAAACCGGCACAAAACTGAATGAATGCCAAGAAGAAGAGGTATTGAAGGGAACAGAAGAGGAAATTGAGAGTTAAGAGTGGCAGGGAGGTATAAATATGTATGTATGTATATTTTTGATTGTATGTTCATTGTCGCCTCACGCATTAATCAGTTATGTATGCGCCATGACGTGTCTTGCAACTAATATTTATCAACATCTTTCACCGGTCTCTTCTCACTCCTCCTCACGTCTGCTGATGTTTTCAATCTTCAAACGACTGCGTATTGCTGTTGTTGTTATTTTGATTTTGTCTTATTTTCAGTGTGTCTTTTAATATAAATATAAGCCGACAAAATGTTGTTGTTATAGTGTCATACCACCACAACGTCAGAATGGCAAATGTACGATGCCAGGGCGTCGAATGCAGCAGCGCAGTTACGACAAAACTAATTCAATATGCCAAACAACACCGTAACGATAACGTGATTGTTTGCATAGATATGTAGGTATGTTTGTACACGGTTGTACGGTTAACATTAATCGTGCAGTTATATGAATATATGTGTCTGTGTGTGTGTACCTTAGCTTAGGGTGTATGTGTTCAATTGTCACTATTGCAACTCGTTTCATATTGATGGATATATTCTATAGCATTCACGTAGTTTGGTTATTTATATATTTACAAATGATATACCTTCAATTATAGTAGTTAATATAAAGACATACATATATATGCCAATATGAAATTTCAACATAACATAACGAAAATAAAAAACACGTAACGACATTAAGGTAATCAATGATGTTTTTATCTATATTCGCACTTAATTCCAATGAAATTATGGAAACAAGCCAAGAATATACGAACACGTTGTCGTCTCGCGATGCCACCGGAGGTACTACTCAATGACCTTTAATCGTATGCGTGGATGGGTGTTTGAAAGAGTATAATGTATTAAGAGTTCCATACTTCTGGACTTCATTTACATGAAATCGGACGAAACTATATATGGGAGCTATATCTAAATGTGGACCGATTTTCTCGAAACTTGGCAGACATCACTCCAGGCTTAATTCAGTACGTTATGCTAAATTTCGTGCAAATCGAAAGATATATTGGGACGGTGAGGCACCATTTACATGAAATCGGACGAAACTATATGCGGGAGGTATATCTAAATCTGAACCGATTTCCTCAAAACTTGGCAGACATCACTCTAGGCTCAATTCAGTACATTATGCCAAATTTCGTGCAAATCGAAAGATATATAGGGACTTTGGTGCAGCATTTACATGAAATCGGCCGAAACTATATATGGGAGCTATATCTAAATCTGGACCGATTTTCACGAAACATTGCAGACATCATTCTAGACATAAATGATTAGGCTGTACCAAATTTCGTGCAAATCGAAAGATATATAGGGACCGTTTACATTAAATCGGTTAAATATATATATGGGAGCTATATCTAAATCTGAACTGATTTATCCCAATTTCAATAGGGTTCGTCCTTGGGCCGAATAAGTAACCTATGCCAAATTTCATCCAATTCGGATCATAAATGCGACCTGTACTTTGTTTACAATTTAACATGCACAGACAGACAGACGGGCGGACGGACGGACATGCATAAATCGACTTAGAAAGTGATTCTATGCATATTCTCAAAAGGAACCATGTGTCTATCTCGTTTCCTTTTGCCTGTTACAAACATATGCACAAAGACATAACACCCTGTACCACAGTGTGGTGAAGGTTATAAAAATTCCATAATAGTACTTCTCCAACCAATATTTTCCATAAGCGAAAAAAACGATTATTAACTCTCTGAGGTGCAATAGGCGTGAATTTTTTAAATTTATTTATTTCTTGGAGTTGTAATAGGCGTGGATTTTTCAAAGAAATATTTTTTGGGGCTGCAATAGACGTGGATTTTCCAAAGAAATATTTTTGCTGCTGCAATAGACGTGGATTTTTTACAGAAATATTTTTTGCAGCTGCAATAGGCGTATATTTTTTAAAGAAATATTTTTTGCAGCTGCAATAGTCCTATATTTTTTTAAGAAATATTTTTTTGCAGCTGCAATAGGCGTATATTTTTTAAAGCAATATTTGTATATCCCAATAATAGCCCAAGTCAGACCAAATGTTGCACAGAGTATTGAATTAGTTCAAGATTGATATATGACAAGTTTTGTTTAAATCGGTTTAGATTTACATATAGCTCCCATATATAGCTTAGTCCGATTTTAGGTAAATGAAGCACCATACTGTCAATATTGGTCCTATTGAGACAAAATTTTTCACAGAGTACTGACTTAGGTATAGATTGATGATTGATGTAAGTTTTGTTGAAATCAGTTCAGATTTAGATATAGCTCCCATATATAGTTTCCTCCGATTTTATGAAAATGGATCACCATACTGTCAATATTGGTTCGATTGAGACAAAAGTTTACAAAGAGTACTGAATTGAATCGGGTGGAAAACAAGATTGATGTATGCGAAATTTGTTGGAATCGGTTGAGATGTAGATATAGCTTCCATATATAGTTTCGTTCGATTTTATATAAATGGAGCACCAAAGGGTAAAAGTTTGGCCGATTGGCACAGCATACTGAATTAGGTCCAAACTTATGTATGCGAAGTTTTGTTGGAATCGGTTGAGATTTAGATATAACTCCCATATATAGTTTCGTCCTATTTAAGGTAAATGGTGCACCGAAATGAAAATATTTGCCCGATTAGGACAAAATTTTGCACAACAGTTTGACATCTGTGAAATTTTGTTGACATAGGTCCAGATTTAGGTATAGCTCACAAATAAATTTTCGTCCGATTTTAGTTAAATTGTGCACCAAACTCTCAATATTTCTCCGATTGAGACAACATTTTGCACAGCATACTGAATTAAGTCCAGTTTGAATTGTTTGAAGTTTTGTTGAAATCGGTTCAGATTTGCATTTATATCTCCCATATCAAATTTTGCCGAATTTCATACAAATGTTACACCAAAAATTCAAGTCTGCCCGATTGACAACGAATTTTTTTTATAGATTTCAGAATGGTATGTGTATGGTTTTTTATTGGTTCAAAAAACTAAGTACATCACATTTGTCAATAGGCGTGGATTTCTTAAGGGGACCTTACCCATTCTCGATTTTAAATTTTCAAGATTTTCATTGGGCTGGTAAATGTATACCAATGCATATTATGGTTTGAAACTTTACACATATATAATTGAAGATCTAAAATAGAAGAGAAATAATTTGCAAAACTTTGTTGTTGTTGTTTTCTTGTTGTTTTTGGCGATTAAAGAAATCCGGAAATTCCAACGGTTTTAGAAAAAGTACATGCCTGGCTCTCGTATGAACTAGCATTATTGACTTCGCACAAAAATTAACAAAAAGGCGGATCTTTGAAAACAAATTAGGAAATTCGACTATTTTTGACCAAAAAGTATGTTAAAAAATAAGGAAGTTCTTCACCGATTGGCTTTATCCTAGTTCATACGAGAACTATACACTCCCAGAGAAACGTGTCAAAATTTGGAACCGATTGGATTATTAGCTTTTGAGTTATCGTGCCCGCGATTCGTAATACACTGCTTCGAGAAAAATGCGCGTAAAGTTTGTGAATCACTCTTGCCGTCTCTTGACAATTAATCGGCTACATCTTCAAGAGTTCTTGAGATTTTCACTTGAAATTATGGGGGGACATTCTAAAAATGGGGTAGATTCGAATTAAATCATAAAAATTTTTGACACCGATAATGGAGGGTCCCCTTAAAGGAATATTTGTTCCAAGACCAATAGATATGGATTTCATAAAGGAATATTTTTTCCCAGACAAAATTCTTAATCAATCAATCTGAAAAATGTGAAATTAACAAATAATAATGTAATTTCTCCGTAGGCATTGCTTGTATGTCGAAAAATAACAATATAATTTTTTTACAAAAATCTTATTTTTTCGGTGTTCGTTTCATACATATTTGCATTTTTGCAAGAAAAAAAGCGTTTCTTTTAAACGGATTTTAAATTGAACTTTTTTCTTTTAAGCGAAGTAAAGTGTTTGAAAATGCACCAAAAATATTAGCTCTAGAGCCCTACCACACCACTTCGCATTGATACTTTTATACATGCAAAATTTCAATTGCAGCCTCTGTCTGTTTTTAAGCGCTGATCATGTGCATAGATAGCATATAAACGACCGTTACTTTTTATTCAAAAATCTAGATAATTGAATTAAATAAACATTTTTGCATTTCATTCCCCCATGATTGATTGATCGATTTATTGAAAGGAAATCTTTTGATGTCAAAATGCATTTGTGAGTATATCAGTATTGAACTACCATTCCAACAAATATGACATGATCTAACTTCATCATAAATACCGCACTACTATTGTCAATGTCATTGTGATGATCATTACGAACAGACAGAGTGCAGAAAAAAAAAAATATTTTCATTCAAAATTGTTATTGCTCTATATTTGTAGGTCATTTCTGTTTTTAAATGCATTTTGTGTTTTCATTTATTTCTTTTTTGTTTGTTTAGGTTTTTGCTCTATATGCCGTATGTGAATAAAAAACAACAAAATATGTAGAACTTGATCACAATTAATGTGATCATTGAATAGATTCACTGGCGTGTAAAATTGTGTGTTATGATTTTTTTATAAACATTTTTAGATATGAATAAAATAAGTGGTAATTATAAGCAACACTACCTAAAACAGTTGATATTTTGGAGTATAATATTTTAAATACGAATCTGTAAGGTAAGGGACAAAGTTGGAAAGGGCCGTCTATATGATACTCTAAATCTCCTTGGATTTATAAAAATGGGTGTTTATAGGGATAATATTTAAAATCAAGCTAAATTACACCCAAGTCTTATATCTATAACTGAACCGAATTGAACCAAACCCACTAAAATATGATGGATCAATTTAGTTTTTATTGAATTTCTCCGAATACCAGTTAACTGTCCTTGGTTACTCAAACCGAACAGCCGGCACATATATCGAATGTATAGTGGTGGAATGAATTTTCCGTGGCACAACTGATAGTTTTTCAATGACGTTCACCTGACCTTCATATTTGAGCGATCTTCGGCCATAATATTTTGCAATGAAAGCAAAAATGATAATCGCTTGGTGCCAAGTCCGGACTGTATGTCGGATGTATTAAAACTTCCCAACCAAGCTTCCGAAGTTTCCGGCGAATCACTGTAGATGTGTGTGGCCTAGCGTTGCCCTGCTGGAACACGACACCTCTCCGGTGGGCCAATTCTGACCGTTTCTGGTCAATTGTAAATGGTTTAAAACAGTTCTGATTTTATCGACATTTTTGTCTTTTGTTATATCTTTGTGCATATGTTTGTAACAGACAAAAGGAATCGAGATAGACCCATGGTTCCTTTTGAGAATATGCATAGAATAATTTTCTGATTCGATTTATGCATGTCTGTCCGCCCATGTATTTTTGTAAATAAAGTACATATTGCATTTATAATATGGTTTGGATGTCACTTAATTGGCCCAATAACAAATCCTATTAGAACTGGAGAAAATCAGTTCAGATTTTCATATAGCTCCCATATATAGTTTCGTCCGATTTCATGAATATGGTGCACCAAACTCCCAATATTAGACCGAATGATACAAAATTTTGCGCAGAGTACTGAATTAGGACTAGATTGATATTTTCCAAGTTTTGTTTAAATCGGTTCAGATTTAGATATAGCTCCCATATACTTTCGTTCGATTTCGTCTAATTCGAGCACCATACTACCAATATTGGTTCGATTGAGACAAAATTTTGACAGAGTACCAGATTCATGTATGCGATATTTTGATGGAATCGGTTCAGATTTAAATATATCTCACATAAATAGTTTCGTCCGATTTCGTTTAAATGACGCACCGAGGAGACTATGTTTGTTCTATATTAAGTTAGAAATCGGTTCAGATTTAAATATAGCTCACATTTTATGTAAATCGTATGGATTTTTTTAATTTAGTTCATATATCTACGCAGTTAATCTCGTTCGATTCCATTTCAATGGTCCTGCAAAGATGCTATGTCTATTCTATGTATCACTCTTTCAACGAGCATGAATCTGAAATTGTTTGATCGATAATGGACTTCTTTTCCCCCAAACTAATATATTTTCTGTCGATTCCAACCAAATTATGCGCCAAATACCTAACGTTTTTCCGATTGGGTCTAAAATTTGCACAACGTGTCGAAGGAAGTCTAAGAAGACGTGTTTTAAAATTGTTTGGAAATAAGTTCTGATTTAGATATACCTCCCATATACTTCCATATATAATGGACCAAATTGAGCGTAGAATGAAGTCTGTGGATTTTTTAGACTTTGCTCCCAAATATATTTTCTTCCGATTTCATGCCAATTGGTCAATGGGGTTCACGACATTGTTTAGATCGTTCTTAAGTTAGCCCAATTTGAGGTGAATGGATTTTTTGTTCAAATTGCTTCAAATTTGGATATAGCTTCCAATATACATGGATTCGATTGAGTTTAACTAAATGATGCTCCAGAGACCTAACTGTTCCCCAATTCTGTCTAACATACCATATTAAGACAAGAATGATGTGTATGGAGTTTCGTTGCTGTATTAGTTCAGTCTCTACATACCCAAAGTTCACATTATCGACTTAACCCCCTTATTTTTGCAATGCTATTTGTACGACATTTTTTACAACTCAGTACCTACATCCCATCGTCTTATCAGATCGTATTCATTATATTTTTATTTTCCTGTAAATAACCTTTATCGGTTTAATTGTAAATAGCGAGGCGGTTTACTGATTGCATGCAACTATTTGCCAGCCACAAGCTCATCAGTATCTCTGGGATGGGATGTGTTGATTGTTTTGCGGACGTATGTGTCAGCTATTGTCGCTTGTTGAACATACATACATACATAATGTTATTTTATTCCAGGTGATGGGTAGTTTTTTACACGCATTGTCACACTATCTTCCAATTCAATACAGCATGAACAATATGTAAATTTGGAACGAGTGAAACGAAAAAATGCAATACTCTCAGAGAAGTACTATTGAACAAAATACATTAAAACAAAAACAAAACAAAAAAACAACAACGACAAAATATTTGCAAAAACATTTTGTTTTTCACGCTTGATAAATTTAGGTTATTTGTTGGTTGTTAAGTTAAAAACGAAAAAAAACAATAACAACTTCGATACATGAGATAAATAACATTTTTAGCAAATTCCAAATGTGTCACCCGGCAACGAAAACAACAAAAATCACTGGCAAAAATAATTAAAATACAATTTTTAATTTATGTTCGGATATTTTGTCGATTGCAAAACTAAATTGGTAAAATGACAAAAACCAACGCCAAAAACTCTGAATGCAAAACATCTAGTGCGAGATGATTTCAAACGCAAATAAAACAAAACCAATACAGCCCCCACACATATCTGCGGGATGATATCATAAGCAGTGAGCAGTGGTGCTATTTTTTCTCATTTTTTGCAATCACTAAATAAATAGTTAATTGTGCTATTCAACTTGTCTACTGCAGTTGTCATATTCTGTTGTTCAGAACAGAATATTTCTGCTAATATTTATACAAATGTTTAATTTTTTGCTACAACAATGTTGCTTTATTGTAATTAGGGGAAGGACAACACCTAAGTGTGTCGGAGTTTTTTTGTTTTGCAATTTACCGGCAAATTTATACTGTTTTTGTGTTTTTATTTAAGTTTTCATAAAGCCATAAAATATTGATAGAAATGCCAATGTTTCGGTTGGCTCGTTGGATTTAGTTCTGGTAGGCTCCTTTAAAATACAGCGGGATATTTAATTGTGTATTAGGAATTCTATTTTAGGATGAAGGTAGTTCTCCTAAAGGTTCTAAGGTAGATTGAGCGTTGGTATATGTTTCAAATTTTTTATAAAATATGAGGGATAAATAAAGTCTAGTAGAATGTAAATATATAGGTGCATATAACCAACCTGGACCTTATTATCTGAATTGTAAGTACATTGTAAATTACCAGTCGCCAAAAACCCAGAATGCTAAATGACATCCAAGTCAGTGGGAAAGAAGCCCATCAAAATAACTAAAATGGGACTTGATTATATTTCTGCGAAAAAATGGAATACAGAATTCCAGATCTATCGGTTTTTGAACGCGTTTTTGAATTCGCTGTGATTTGGCATATATAGTGCTTATTGGGTACCAAATATATCTATAAAAAAAGGAAAGCAGTAAAGTCGGACTGGGCCGACTATATGATACCCTTCACCACTTTGAGTATATTGTACATATGTATCCCCTATAACCTTTGATAAATTTAATTTCATTCGTTCAGATTTAAAGTCGACTTCGTACCATGGGATAACTTTATGAAAAACGACTTATAGTAAAATTAATACACGCTATACGGTCGCCACACTGTTAAATTATTAATTTCATTCAGACATCCATTCGAAATATATATGGAAGCTATGACAGCATCTACATCAAAAGGCAACAACGTTATTCAAGTTTCAACTTGATACGTTGTGCAAAAAATGGCGTTGATCGGACAAACCTTAGAAGGTTGGTGCACCATTTATGTAAAATCGGACGAATATATTTGTATATGTGGGAGCTATATCGAAACCAGAACCGATTTTTCCGAAACTTAGCACACATCATTTTTGACTTAATTCAGTACGCTGTGCCAAATTTCATGCAAATGGAAAGGTATATAGGAACCTTGGTGCACCATTTACATAGAATCGGAAAAACTATATATGGAAAAAACTATATATATCTAAATCTGAACCGATTTTCACGAAACTTGGCACACATCATTCTGGACCTAATTCAGTACTCTATGCCACATTTCGTGCAAATCGAATGATATATAGGGACTTTGGTGCACCATTTACCTTAAATCGGACGAACATATATATGGGAGCTATGTCTAAATCTGAACCGATTTTCTCGAAACTTGGCACACTTCGTTCTGCACCTATTTCAGTAATCTATGCCAAATTTTATGGAAACCGAAAGATATAGAGGGACTTTGGTGCTCCATTTACCTTAAATCGGACGAACCTATATATGGGAGCTATATCTAAATCTGAACCGATTTTCTCGAAACTTGGCACACATCGTTCTACACCTTATTCAGTACACTATGCCAAATTTAATGCAAATCGAATGATATATAGGGACTTTGGTGCACCATTTACCATAAATCGGACGAAACTATATATGGGAGCTATATCTAAATCTGAACCGATTTTCTCGGAACTTGGCACTCATCATTCTGGTCATAATTCAGTACTCTATGCCACATTTCGTGCAAATCGAATGATATATAGGGACTTTGGTGCACCATTTGCCTAAAATCGGATGAAACTATATATGGGAGCTATATATAAATCTGAACCGATTTTCTCGAAACTTGGCACACATCGTTCTACACCTTATTCAGTACTCTATGCCAAATTGGAAATCGAAAGATATAGAGGGACTTTGGTGCCCCATTTACCTTAAATCGGATGAAAATACATATGGGAGCTATATCTAAGTCTGAACTGATTTTTCCCAATTTCAATAGGGTTCGTCCTTGGGCCAAATAAGTGACCTATGTCAAATTTCATCCAATTCGGATTATTAATGCGACCTGTACTTTGTTACCATTTTAACATCGACAGACAGACGGACGGATATGCATAAATCGACGTAGAAAGTGATTTTATGCATATTCTCAAAAAAAACCATGTGTCTATCTCGTTTCCTTTTGCCTGTTACAAACATATGCACAAAGACATAATACCCTGTACCACAGTGTGGTGAAGGGTATAATGATCAATATCGGTCAACTTTTTGAAGTATCCCCCTAAAATATGCGGATCTTAAAGGTTTTGGACAATTCTTTCAAGAGAATTAGCTCTAAATTGGTATGTTGGGTTCTACTTTTCCATATTGGTTATTTTTTTTTTATCTCTATATAACTGCTTCCCCAACATTTCGGTATTTTGGGGTTTGAGCGCAGTTTTCTACGTAATTCACTGCAATTTGGTATGTTGGATTCCTATTTAGTAACAAATCTACATACTAAATATTATTAACATTCGTCGCCATTTGGTGGTCGTATACATATAACCCCTTTTTATACCCTTCACCATACTGAGGTACAGGGTCTTATATATTTGTGCATATGTTTGTAACAGGCAAAAGGAATCGAGATAGACCCATAGTCCCTCTTGAGAATATGTATAGAATTAATTTCTGAGTCGATTTATGCATTTCACGTCCTGTCGTTAGGACACAGACCACCTATTGAAATTGGGAAAATTGGTTCATATTTAGACACAACTACCATATCGATTTTTATCCGAAATTATATGAAGTTTTGTTGATTTAGATATAGCTCTCATATATCCGATTTTATGTAAAAGGTGCAAAAAACTCCCAACATTTGTCCGATTGAGACAAAATGTTGCCCAGCATTTTATTAAAGTATTTTCTATATTCGGAACATTTATTATTAAACGTAAAATAATCCCTCGCCATTTTATGTAATTCCCTTCCATTTGAATACCGCAAAATCTAAAAATAAATTACAAAAGTAGAACATTTCCAAAAACGATAATAATTTCAATGTTTATTTCTTCATTGTCATGTTGTTAATGTCCATTTGAACTTGTAACCTACATTTGTTTTCTTAGCCATAATTTGCTGCTGTCGCTTTAAAGTTTTACTCAAAAATTTCAAATTATTTGAATCATTTTTGCGACAAATTCATTCGTCCGTAACTAAACAATGTAACGTGACTTAAAATAATAACAGCGCCATCAATAACAAGTTTTCGTAGTCTGGGGGAAGGGGTTCATATTCTCAGGTGGCGTTTGTCATTTTTCTGCCTTTTGTTAGTGTTACATGTTAAACAATTTACTTTATAGCGAACGGAAATGTTAAATAAAGATTCACATTGCTGATAGGTTAGACAGGCAAGCAAAAACTCAATAATCAGAGTGAAGCTTCTATAGGGTATTTGAAGTCAATAATTTTAAAGCATATTTGACATAGCGTTCTGAATTAAGTCTAGAACGATGTGTTAAATTTCGTGAAAATCGGTTCAAATTTAGATATAGCTATATATTTTCGTCCGATTTTATGTAAATGGTGCGCCAAAGTCCCTATATATCCTTCGATTTGCACGAAATTTGGCACAGCGTACTGAATTTAGTATACAACGATGTGTGTTAAATTTCGTGAAAATCGGTTCAAATTTAGATATAGCTCCCATATATATTTTCGTCCGATTTTATGTAAATGGTGCACCAAAGTCCCTATATATCCTTCGATTTACACGAAATTTGGATTTATAACTAAATGAAGAACTCAACATTTGGCCGAATGCACAAACATACTGAAATAAGTGTAACCTAACATGTGACAAGTTTCGATGAAATCGGTTTAGATTTCGATTAGATTGCTTTAAATTTTTTACATAATTTTGTCCCAGTATAAGAAGTAACTTTACATCTGACCAAAATTTTGTATAGGTTGCAGAATGACATGTTGACATAACTTTACTTACTTAGCTGGCTTGTTACAGAACGGTTGTTCCATAAGCCGAGCTTAAAAAAGATTTCTAAGCGTGTCGGTCTTGTGCGCATATCCAACAATTTGGAAGACCACGTTCCAAGATGTTGTTTTCTACTTGGTGTTTCCATCTAATTCGTGGCATAACCCTTCTACGGGAACCATCGTTTTTATATGCCTTTTGAGCTGGGCCATTCTCATTCATCCGCACAACATGGCCTAGCCACCGTAGTCGCTGCAGCTCAATACGACTGACTATGTCGATGTCCGCGTATAAATTGTAAAGCTCGTGGTTCATTCGACGCCGATATTCACCGTCGACGCAGATTGGCCCGTAGATCTTTCGGAGAATTTTTCTTTCAAACATCCCAAGAGCTGCCTCATCTGCTTGCGCAAGTACCCATGCTTCTGATCCATATAATAGCACTGGTAGTATCAGCGTCTTGTAAAGTCACAATCTTTCTCCGGATTTCAAAACTGATGTCATTTGTTTTATTTATGGCGGTACCAAGGTATATAAAGTCTTTAACTACCTCGAAGCTGTAGTTCTCAAGTTCCACAGTTGGTCCGAGTCTACTGAACGTATTGCGCGTTGATACCATCAGCTTGGTCATCTCTCCGTTTACTGCCAGACCCACTTTGGCAGACTCCTTTTCAATTTGTTCAAAGGTGGCAGTTACCGCTCGCAATGTTCGACCAATTATATCGATGTCATCAGCGTAGGCGAGTAACATGTGTTGTTTGGTGTACAGAGTGTCATTTCTGTTCACCTTTGCGTCTCGTATGATTTTTTCCAGCAATATGTTAAAAAGATCACACGACAAACTGTCACCTTGTCTGAATCCCCGTTCTGTATTGAAGGGCTCCTATAGGTCCTTTCCTACTTTAACTGCCGACCTTGTGTCATATAAAGTTATCCTGCATAGCCATATTAATTTTGCAGGAATTCCGAACGTAGACATGGCTTTAAACACCTCTGAACGGATAGGGCTGTCGAATGCGGCTTTATAGTCGACAAATAGGTGTCGATGTGTTTTTCGTGGGTCTTTTCAAGGATTTGGCGCAGTGTGAAAATTTGGTCAATGGTGGATTTGCCTATACGCTGCGTTTCTCACATCAGTAACATTACGACACTCCTGATCGTACCATGGGTTTCTTGGTGGTGGTTTTTGATAACCAAGTGTTGCTTTTGCTGCAGTTTGTAGGGAGTGGGCAATTCTTTGCCATTGTGATTCTATACTATTATCGGGACAAGCAGTTGGGTAAGTTGAGCGGAGTAGGCCTCGGCTAGCTGTTGTGCTTTCGAGTTTTCGACGTCGAGTTTCCGTGTTGTGTTTGATCGCACCTTTGCTGCTACATTAAGACGGGTGCGTACCTTGGCTGCCACAAGGTAATGGTCCGAATCGATATTCGCTCCTCGGATCGATCGGACGTCTAAAACACTGGATGAATGCCTTCCGTCTATCACAACATGATCAATTTGATTTCTCGTTACTTGATCAGGAGAGATCCAGGTGGTCTTGTGTATATCGAGATGCTTGAATCTGGTGCTGCTAACTACCATGTTTTTTGCTGCCGCGAAATCAATCAACCTCATGCCGTTGTCGGATGTTTCTTCATGAAGGCTGAATTTTCCGACGGTGGGGCCAAAGATATTTTCCCTTCCGATTTTTGCATTAAAATCTCCTAGCAGAATTTTAATGTCATGGCCAGGGCAACGGTCATATGCTGTTTCTAGGCGCTCGTAAAATATGTCTTTGGTCTGTTCATCTTTATCTTCGGCCGGATCATGGGTGCAAATGAGACTGATGTAGAAGAACTTCGCTTTTATACGGATTATAGCAATTCGCTCATCTACTGGAGTGAATCTGGAGACAAGGTCTTTTATTCTCCTGTTAACCATAAATCCGCAGCCTGTTTACCATCGTCTCGTCTCATGGCAGCTATAATACAGGGCGTAATCGTCTGATTTACTTACGCCTGTCCCTTTCCATCGCAGTTCCTGTAAGGCAATAATATCGGATTCACATTGAGGAGCTATATTTCTTGGGCGTAATTGTTGCCTTTTTCTAATTTTCCCTTTGTACATACACATTTCTGCTGAGGTCCCATATTGTGCTATTCGTAACAAATATGTACTTTCATTCACAAAATTCATCCACCTCACATATGATTTCATTCATTGGCAACTCTAAACCGATTTGTATAACAATTTTATTATACCAAACACTACTGTTATACTGGCTTGAAACTAGTTTTCTAATGCCAACGCTAAAAAGGTAGACAATCAAATTAAACGAACACCAAAGAAAACAAACAAAAACAGATACAAATATAACGAAAAGAAAGAAAGATACAAACAAATAAACTACAGCTCAGCTGATCCGCATAGAGACTTTGTATGTGAATGCAGAGTAACTGAAATACGGCGGCAGGAAAAAATTGCTGCTTTTTACAAACTGATTGTTTACACAAAAGCAGCAGCAAAAAACCTAACAACAACAATAGCCACAACTATAAATAAAATTAAAACAAGTCTAAACAACAATAACATCAGTAGCAAAACAAACAACAAAAGTGGCAGAAAAAATAACGCCAAACGGCAAATGGCAAAAAATTGCACTTAAACGCCCCATGCCATGCCACAAAGCAAAAACATAACAACAACGCTGCTCACCAGGCTGGACTCTGGGATCTCAACCAGCAGTAGTAGCAAATATTGTTTCTAAACTAAAACTTGGATTTAGTTTGGCTTAGATAGGCGTTTAGCTAACTTCGACTTCGTTACGTTCGATGTTAAGTTGTTGTTTTTTCGTTCCAAGTGCAGTTCCTCCTTCTTCTCTCAATCTTGTGAAACGGGTCGTTCGCTCGGTCGGTCCATAAACTTAACAAGAATTAAACGATAGAGAGGGAGAGAGAAGCGAAGTATAGTGAAAAGTGTGTGATAGAAGAAGAAAATCTGTTGAATTTTTATGGAAAAATTACGGTAATAGCAAGCATAGAGCGTAGCAGTAGCAAATTCTTTACAAAATATTTTCCAAAGATGAGGTCAAACGCATTTGACACCATTTAAAACGTGTTTTAACAACAAATCGCCCATCTACCCTCCTCCCAAAAAAAGTGAAGTGAATCGTTTTTTGTTTTCACCAAATAAATGTGGTAATTGATCGTAGACACAGTTAATTGTTTAACGTGACTTACAAAAAATTATCAGTTAACGACAAACCGCAGTCACACATAACAACAAAAAGTGGTAGCAGCAAAATAAAAGTCACATAAAATCCGTAAATACAGCTGAATGCTCCAACTAATTGTGTGTATGACCGACCATTCAGTGACGAACGAATGTCATTCAAACGTCCATATGGAGTTACATAACATTATTAAATACTGCAAAAATTATGCTCAATTTATAAATTCAATTAAATGGAATACTGACACACAAACACATCCACACCTATCATTGGGGGTGGCCATGCATTATCATCAGAGATGGATATTTTGAATTGTTGTATCTGAAATTTTATTTCGTTTAATTTATTAAAGATATGGCATTGAGTGTTTCTAATTTGTCAAACGGATTGCATGTCAAATTGCATGTCAAACGGACAGACTTGGATTCTTTGGTGTACCATTTGTATGAAATCGAGCAAATTATCTATGGGAGCTATATATGTAAACACATGGACCTAATTGAGCAACCGATGCATACAACAGTTGTTTTTCGTATAAATCGAACAAACATAGGCCCTTCGGTGCACCATTAACATAAAATCGTGCGAATACATATATAAGACCTATATCAAAATCTGAACCGATTTAAACAAACCTTATCACACATAATTTGTTCCTCAATTGCATTCGCTATACAAAATTTTGCTCAATCGGACAAATATTAGGAGTTTGGTGCATCATTTACAAAAAATCGGACGATACTATATATGGGAGCTATATCTAAATCTGAATCGATTTTAACAAAACTTCGCAGACATCAGTCAAGACCTAATTCAGTATTCTGTGCAAAATTTTGTCCTAATCGGACAAATATTGGGAGTTTGGTGCATCATTCACATAAAATCGGACGAAACTATATATGGGAGCTATATCTAAATCTAAACCGATTTTCTCCAATCGGTCCAATAGGGTTCGTCCTTGAGCCAAATAAGTGAGCTGTGCCAAATTTTATACAAATCGGATCATAAATGCGACCTGTAGGGGAGAGGGATCACCTTTGATCACTTTTTTTTCAAGCCTCATAAAATTTTTTATTTTATAATTTTTGGTTTCTTATAAATGTTATCTAATAGTTACATATGTAACCTTTACAATGAATATACATATGACATACTTTAAGCTTGAAATAAATATTTTATTGCTGTTCAAAACTGCCCCCCAGGAGGGCACCTTTGAACAAGGCTTGACATTTTTGAACGGCTTGGTTTTTAGAGTGTTTATGTTAAAATATAAATGTATTTTATTCAAACATATCTGAAATGCATTTATTTATTAAAAAATATATACAAAAATTTTCGAAAATTAAAAAATTCAGATCAAAATTTTTTAAAACATAATATGACATAAAAACAAAAATTAATATGGTGAAAAATATAGTTAATTTCGTAATCTTATTATCACATTTGAAATTTTGAGAAATCGAAGCCAAAAGTTAAAAACTCCGCTTTTTACTCGTAGTTAAAGGGCATGTTCAAAGGTGCCCCACCCGTGACTTTTTACGGAAATGTAATAAATAATATGTAATAAATATATATGAAAGAAATTACATTACAAAAAATGTGTTTTACGAAAGAAAACTTACACATAATTCTTCCTACGACCTTACAACCAAAAGAATAAAAGTTTACAATTACACTGCGAAAACATGGTCACCCATGTACAATTTTTCGACAACTGAAAAAGCTAGCCAACGTAGTTTACGTAGATAAAGAACAAGATTGCCACATACAAAAATGTGGTAGCGGGTTGGAAAAAATTTAAACCAAGATTTTATGAGCGCTGTTCAATGTGCCCCCTCTCCCCTGCATTGTTCACAAAAATACATGGACACGGACAGACGGACATGCGTAAATCGACTCAGAAAGTCATTCTATGCATATTCTCAAAAGGAACCATGGGTCTATCTCGATTCCTTTTGCCTGTTACAAACATATGCACAAAGACATAATACCGTGTACCACAGTGTGGTGAAGGGTATAAAAATGCTTGACAAAACAAATTTGTTGTGATTTTTCTATATGTTATGATTTTTTGGCTTTTAGTTAGACGAAACACTTCCTCAAATATGAACGGTCCATATTTTATCGTAGCCCATACAATAAGCTAGAACATGGTTTTCAGCATTTCGTATATCGTTGCCATATGTTCTAACAAATTGACTCCAATTAGATTGTTAAGACCAGTAAGAAATACACGGAAGGGGTCAACTATATGATACCAGACACCAATTTGGTTATACATATGTGCAACCCAGATTCTTATTGTAATCTATAGAACAAAACATATTGCAGACACTAAACTGGACTAGGAACAATGATTTTTTTCTGAGAAGATAAATTACATGAGGGTTTATATGGTGGATATGATAATATTATGCACGGATGCATGCTAACTTACAAAAACCTGTACCACACACAGGTCGCATTTATGATCCGATTTAGATGAAATTTGGCACAGGTCACATAATTGGTCCAAGGACGAACCCTATCAGATTTAGATATAGCTCCCATATATATTTTCGTCCGATTTAAGGTAAATAGTGTACCAAAGTCCCTATATATCTTTCGATTTGCACGAAATTTGGCAAAGCGTAATGAATTAGGTCTAGAATGATGTGTGTTCCAATCCGTGTTTCCTGAAAATCGGTTCAGATTTAGATATAGCTCCCATATATATCTTCGTCCGATTTAAGGTAAATGGTGTACCAAAGTCGCTAAATTTGGCATAGCGAAATGGATTAGGTCCAGAATGAAGTTTCCTGAAAATCGGTTCAGATTTAGATATAGCTCCCATATATATTTTCGTCCGATTTAAGGTAAATAGTGTACCAAAGTCCCTATATATCTTTCGATTTGCACGAAATTTGGCATAGTGTAATGAATTAGGTCTAGAATGATGTGTGTTATGTTTCCTGAAAATCGGTTCAGTTTTAGATATAGCCCCATATATATCTTTGTCCGATTTAAGGTAAATGGTGTACCAAAGTCCCTTTATATCTTTCGATTGGCACGAAATTTGGCATAGCGAAATGAATTAGGTCTAAAATGATGTGTGTTAAGTTTCCTGAAAATCGGTTCAGATTTAGATATAGCTCCCATATATATTTTAGTCCGATTTAAGGTAAATGGTGTACCAAAGTCCCTATATATCTTTCGATTTGCACGAAATTTGGCATATCGTACTTAATTAAGTTTAGAATAGTACACGTTAAGTTTCGTAAAAATCGGTTTGGATTTACATATAGCTCCTATATAGATTTTCGTCCGAGTTAATGTAAATGCTGTACCAAAGTCCCTATACATATTTCGAATTGCACAAATTTGGCATAATGTACTGAAATGAGTCTGGAGTGATGCGTGTAAAGTTTCCTGAAAGTCGGTTCAAATTTATATATAGCTCCTATATATTTTTTCTTTCGATTTTATGTAAATTGTGCACTAAAGACCCAAAGTTTGTCCGATTGCCACACAATTTTGTTCAATGAACTGTAGTTAATATAAGTTAATCTCTGGTCTCAAGACTCAAGTCTCATTGAAATCGGTTTAGATTTTGATATAGCTTCTACCTATGTATTTTCGTCCGATTTTACACAAAATTGACACAAATTTTGCACAACGTACTTAAGTTTTGAGATCGGTTCAGATTTGGATAAAGCTTCTATATATATTTTCTCCCGAGTTTTGGTAATTTTTTCCCATTGTAAGAAGCAACCCTATATCTGAACAAATGAAAAATTTAGTATAGGTTGCAAAATTCGACGTCTGTTAGCATTCATCTGTTGAATATACCCAAAGTGGTGAAGGGTATCACATAGTCGGCCCCGCCCGACTTTACTACTTTCCTTACTGGTTTTACAATGCTTTCCTTGAAGCAGAACCACTGTGCAATAGACCACTGTGCATTGAGAAGATTTAAATTCATAGATGCACTCTTGTAGTGATCCACGATAAGATCCATTTATTTTCCACGATTTAATTCAATTTTATTTTTTAAAAATTTTTTTTTTTAGTTACAGTAAAGTTTCACGAAAATGGTTCAGATTTTTTCTTCAGATTTTATTTCCTTGAACAAAGCGCTTTGCTGCAGGCACATGACAATTTTCCTTCCAATAAAAGACATTAAAAATTGGATTTTTCAAAAATCTTTTAAAATTCCGAGCACATTCAGGACACTTATTTGGCCCAAAGACGAATCCTATTGAAATTGGAGCAAATCGTTTCAGATTTTAATATAGCTCCCATATATAGTTTCGTCCGATTTTATGTAAATGGTGCACCTGCTCCCAATGTATGTCCGATTGAGACAAAATTTTGCACAGAGTACTGAATTAGGTCCAGATTGATGGAATAGAAGTTCGCATAGCGTATTGAAATTACTGCAGGTCGACGTGCGCGAAGTTCTGTTGAAATCGGTTCAGATTAAGATATAGGTAGCTTATATATTTTCGTCCGATTTTATTTAAATGGAGCTCCATACTGCCAATATTCGTCGATTGAGACAAAATTTTGCACAGCGTACTGAATTACCCAGTTGTTCAAAAAATATCAATTGTCTGCTATTATATAGTAATATAGCTAGTTACTTGGTGATCTAGTTACTTCATACTCCAAAAAGGAACACAAAATAGACAGTTGGATTTTTTTGTCAATTGAAAAAGTTGTCGACGCACATCACACCAATTCAGTAGTTACTGGTAATGCAAAGGATAATGAATCGACTATCGAAATAACTGCATACTGGTAACGCAGGCAGGGGACAATTGACTTCCCCAATGACATACCCATGTTAAATTCACCAGTCTAGGGCATGAAGTGGTAACTAGCGGTACTTACAGGTAATTAGTGAAATATCTAGTTCATCACCAGTTACTCGAACTACTGGGTAGGTACAGAATTATGTATTCGACGTTGTGTGAATTGCGTATTAAAGTCACTATAGTTTACATCTGTGAAGTTTCGTTGTAAAATGTTAAGTTTAAAAATTTAGCAGCGGTTGCTCAAATACGTTCGATTTTGCTCCATTTCAAACAAATGATTGACATAAAATTTTTCATAAATTTCAGATTGACATGCATATGGGTTCTTTTATTTTAGTTCAAATATCACACAGTTCACACAGTTAATTTCGTCCGATTCCTCCAAAAGTGCTATGCCTATTTTATCTAAAGGATATTGTCCTTATGAAAATCTCATGTATGTACCCAAACTGGTGAAGGGTATCATATAGTCGGATCCGCCCGACTTCTGAACTTTCTGGTTTATATTGTACATATACGACCAAACTTATTATTGAGATTTCCTTATTGGTTCTATATGAATAAGTTTAATCGAATATTAGTTAGACCTATATAAAATTTCAGGAAGTAATTTTTTTGTTTAGTATACTTCCAACTATCCAGAAATTTTAACTATCAAAATTTTTAATATTTTCTACGTTTCGTAATTATGTTGGTACATCTGTGACAAAAATGTCTTTGTAATAGAAATAAAACGTAAAAGCTTAAAATCGATAACTTGTTAACTTTAATTCAAATCAATGTCAATATAATTTGGACTTGTTTTTGTCATTGTTATCAAATCCGTTTCATGGTATCACACTGACGTAATTTGTACTCTTTGGCATATATTTTCTGTCTGCTCTTTTGTTTTGTTAAGTAGTAAAACCAGCTTAAAGTTGTTTTCATTTCATTAAAGTTTTAGATTTTGTTTATGACCATTTTAACAAAAAAATACAGAAAATAAACAGCCGGCTCTTGTCCATGATTTGTGAAAGTGTCGCTGTGTCAATATGAGAGTACATCTCCAGCATAGTTTCTTCAAATTGACATCGATAAATATGTTGACATACATTTAACCGTTAACATCAAACTGAAGAAAATACATAAACAAATAGAGCCAACGGCTATGTAAAGTCGTAACACAAAATGACTCGGCTTAGTGTGTTTGGTTGGCGCGTTAAATGGCTGACCAGAGATGGTTGGATGAATGGACAGACGGGTGGAGATAAAACAACAAAAACAACATAGAAGTTCGTTAGAAATGAGATTTCTTATTTGTAACTGAAATTAAAATTAAACAACAAGAGTAGTTCACACACATATACATATGTACATATCTATAGGTTAAGACAATAGAAATTGCTTACATCAAAAACAAAAGACTTAAGCGATAAACGTGAATATTTCTTTCTACTACATCCATGTGTGTGTTTATGTGAATGTGTGTCAGTTTTCTTTACTATCCAACATAAATCTTTTTTATAAATAGAACACAACATTAAATAACAATGGATTTTATGTAATAAACTAAAGCACAGAATAAACTGACCATTTACCAATCCTGTAGAACGAGGCAAGATCATTTTACAAAAACGCATTGATTTATGGTCTTATAAACCATTATAATCTATAGGGACAGCAGGACCCAATATTACGAAGATAGTGACATAATTTTAAAATGTTAACCTGATCATGTGGAAAACCACAGAATGCTTAAAAGGGACGGTGTAAACTATATACAATGTAGGGATTTCTGCGTAGACGTATTATAAGTGAATTGCGTACTAAATTTATTACTCATTGGACTATTGAATTTATTCGAAGTCAGCATTTGCGATTTAAATCTC
>NW_026885399.1:0-65493 GCF_032173495.1 Musca vetustissima | reverse complement strand
CGAAACTAAGCACACATCATTCTGGACTTAATTCAGTACGCTCTACCAAAAATCGTGCAAATCGAAAGATAGGGACTTTGGTGCACCAACTATCTTAAATCGGACTAAAATATTTATGGGTGATATATCTAAATCTGTACCAATTTTCATGAAACACAGTATTATAGACGCAGTTAAGTGCACTATGCCAAAATTCGTGCAAATCAAAAAATTTGTAGGGGCATTGGTGCACCATTTACATTAAATCGGACGAAAATATATCTAAATCTGAACTGATTTTTCCCAATTTTATTATGGTTCGTCCATTCCAATCAATTCATCCAATTCCAATCAAAAATGCGACCTGTACATTGTTTACAATTTAACATCAACAGACGGACGGGCGATAATCGCATTATGTCCACGCATTAATGCAGTTGACAGTTTTTTTTTTTTTTTTTTTTTTTGACATGACATTTAAATGTTTTTTCTATTTCTAGCTGAAATGACTGTCATAGTTGGATAATAAATGATGTTGCACAAACTGTTAACCAACACCAATACACTAAAAAAATTGATGTGGAATACATAAATTGTGATAGATAGTGTCAACAGAATACGTTATTTTCTAGACTCGATTTAATACCTTATGCTAATTAAATTAATTTTATCTGAATCGGTCAAATCTTGGGAGTTTGGTGCACCATTTACATAAATTCGGACGAAACGGGCGGGTAGACGGCCGTACGACATAAATCGAAAGTGTAAATCAGAAAGTGATTCTTGGTAATATTTCGCGATAAGTGAACACTGCATACTGACTAGAGGCCAATCAAGTCTCGGTTCATTTAACCCGCTCAATATAATTCATTCATACAGATAATTCATTCTAATAAATTGGTCAGATCCCCTTCCCAGTGGCAAATTTGTGAAATTCGACTGTGATAATGGTAATACTAAACAATATCAGCATATGTATATCAATTTGAAGGTCAATCCATCCTCTTGGATATATTATCAACTTCTCCGCTCTATGTTCTTCAGGAGTTTAAACTCAGTATTATGTATGCTCCGCATTAAATTGTAATTTTCACAAACCTGTTACAAACATTGCCATTGCTGAAAATTGAATGCAAATTATGTTCGTCTGCAACTTGTTGTACAAAAGTAAAAGGTCATGAATTTTAACAAATGATTTCTAAATTGTAAATTGTAAAGAGAAAAAATATATTACATGGATTTGTCAGCTAAGCAAATATGTTGCCTTTGAGATATGTATGCCATTTACTTTAGTCGTGACTGCACATCAAGCTACGTCTTTACCAATCATTGAGTTTATATTCTATCACATCGTATAGCAATTGAAGATTAGAATAGCAGTTGTTGTTGTTTTTTTTTTTAAATATACAACATTTTGTGTGTATGTTTCTTTTTTCCAAATATGCATATCAGACGTGATGTCAAATCCCATTTACATTTGTCAGCGTTTACAGACATGACAATTATGATTTCAAATATTCTAAAAATTGTTATTTGATTGGAATTTTACACGTGTCTTCAGTTTAATGATGTTCATTTGTTATATGAAATAATTTTTATATACGATGCACTATATCTATTTGAAGGTTGACGATTGTGATGAAGGGAATTAAAAAATCGCCACAATTTTGATCAGAATTACTCCAGTAAGTTTTAGACCCCAATCGTCTTCCTAATTAAGTTAGTTAGAGAAAAACGTTTGGATTGTATTTTTATCTAAGATTTAAAATTTTTTAACCAGTAAGGAAAGTAGTAAAGTCGGACTGGGCCTACTATATTATACCCTTACAATTGCATGTCAATGCTCCCTCGAAGGAACATATTCATGTTCTTCTGCAACCTATGCTAAATTTAATTTCATTCGGGCAAATTAAAAGTCGTCTGCGTACCATGGGACAAACTTGTTGAAACCGAATTTTAGCAAAATTGATACACGATATTCAGGCACCCGTTCGAAATACATATGGATGCTATGGTGGCATTTGCACCAATTTCAACAAAACGAAATATCGTCATACAAGTCTCAATTTGATACGTTGTGCAAAATTTCGTGTTAATCGGACAAACATTAGGAGTTTGGTGCACCAGTTATGTAAAATCGAAGGAATACATATGCATATATGGGAGCAATATCTAAATCTGAACCGATTTTCACGAAACTTAACACACATCATTCTAGATATTATTCATTGCGCTATGTAAAATTTCGTACAAATCCAAACATATATACGTACTTTGGTACACCATTTACCTTAAATCGGACTAAAATATATATGGCAGCTACATCCAAATCTGAACCGATTTTAAGAAAACTTTATACACGTCATTCTAGATCTAATTCATTACCCTGTACCACATTTCGTGCAAACCGAAAGATATATAGGGACTTTGGTACACCATTTACCTTAAATCGGACGAATATATATATGGGAGCTATATCCAAATCTGAACAGATTTTCAGGAAACTTGGCACACATCATTCTAGACCTAATTCATTACCCTGTACCAAATTTCGTGCAAATCGAAAGATATTTAGGGACTTTGGTAAACCATTTACCTTAAATCGGGCGAGCAATATCCAAATTTGAACCGATTTTAAGGAAACTTGACACACATAATTCTAGACCTAATTAATTTTGTTCCAATCAAATTTTATGCAAATCGAAAGATATATAGGGACTTTGGTACACCATTTACCTTAAATCGGACAAAAATATATATGGGAGCTATATCTAAATCTGAACCGATTTTTCCCAATTTCAATAGGGTTCGTCCTTGGGCCAAATAAGTGACCTATGACAAATTTCATCTAATTCGGATTATAATTGTGACCTGTTCTTTGTTTACAATTTAACATGGACAGACAGACGGACGGACGGACATGCATAAATCGACTTAGAAAGTGATTCTATGCACATTCTCAAAAGGAACCATGTGTCTAACTCGTTTCCTTTTGCCTCTTACAAACGTATTCATAAAGACATAATACCCTGTACCACAGAGTAGTGAAGGGTATAATTAATTAAAATTAAATATTTTGGTTTGATGTGTATATAGTAAGTTCACATTTCATTGTAAATGGTAAAGAAATATTAGATTGGGGGAAAAGGAATCCATTATTTTCAGATCGGAATGTCCAATTCACGCAAAATATACACCGTTTTGTTTTATGATTTGTTGCCATATTTAAGACATTTCTAGATCAATTCTCGGATTTTATCGACATTTTCGACGACCGGCCTACCTATGCGAGGCGCATCTTTAACATCAAAAATTCCTCAATGGAATCTACGAAACCAAAATTGCACATAATTGCCTATTACCGTACCGAAAACAATTTTAGTCCTGTGACTTAGAACTGAATGCACCGAACAAAAAACAGCAAAATAATTTTTTACTGCGAAATATAACATTTCCAACGAGCATAAATCTGAAACTATTTTATCGATACTTTATGAGAAATCTATCAGTACAGCCATCTGCCGAAAAAAATAATGGATTTCTTTTTCCCCAAACTAACATATATATATATATATATATATCTTCTATATATATATAAATGAATTTCTGTTTGTTTGTTTGTTTGTTTGATCAGTGTTCCCTATAGACTCATAAACTACTGAACGAATTTTCATGAAATTTTCACAGTCGATTTTTGAGTACATTTGTGGTAACATAGAGTACTTAATTTTTTTATGGGGGAGGGGAGACAGTAGTCCCCATACAAATTGCCCCTTTTTTAGATCAGAATTGGTCATTATAGCAAAGAATTGGAATTGGCAATTATAGCAAAGTGTTAGTAAATATACAAACCACAGATGTTTAGTAAGTTCACAAACAACCTTTATGTAGGTGTTGCCAATTTCCAATTTGTTTTTATGAAAATGATAAAGGTGGAAATATCTGAACCAAAAAAGTGATACTGATGACAGAATGACAATGATACTGATGGCAGATGACAAATCGAATACGAAGCGATTTAAATAATGTGTACTGTATACACAAATTAGTACTGTACACATCACTGATGACAGAATTCGTACAATTTGATTACGAAGCTATTTAAATAATTTGGACTGTATACACATATTAGTACTGTACACACATTTGCCCTCTTTATACCCTTCACCCTCTGGTATTATGGTTTGGGGTATTATGGCTTTGTGCATATGTTTTGTAACAGGCAAAAGAAATCGAGATAGACAAATGGTTCCTTTTGAGAATAAGCATAGAATAACTTTCTGAGTCGATTTATGCATATCCGTCCATCTGTTGATGTTAAATTGTAAACTAAGTACAAGTCGCATTTATAATCCGATTTGGATTAAGTTTGGTACGCTCATTTATTTGGCCACGGACCCTATTGAAATTGGTGAAAATCGGTTCAGATTTAGATATAGCTTCCAATATATTCGTCCAATTTAATGTAAATGGTGCACCAAAGTCCCTATACATTTTCGATTTGCACGAAATTTAGCATAGCGCACTGAATTAAGTTGAGAATAATGTGCTCAAAGTTTCGTGAAAATCGGTTCAAATTTGGATATAGTTCTCATATATAGTTTTGCCCGATTTTAGGCAAATGGTGCAATAAAATTGCACGAAATTTGGTAAAGCGTACTGAATTAAGCCTACAATTATGTGTGCTAAGTTTCGCGATAATCGGTTCAGATTTAGATATAGCTCCCATTTATATTTTCGTCCGATTTTGTGTTAATGCAGCACCAAAGCCCTATATATTTTTCGATTAACACGAATTTTGGCATAGCGTACTGAATTAAACCTACAATTATGTGTGATAAGTTTCGTGAAAATCGGTTCCGATTTAGAAATAGCTCCAATATATATTTTCGTCAGATTTAAGGTAAATAGTTCACCAAAGTCCCTATATATCCTTCGATTTGCACGAAATTTGGCATAGCGTGCTGAATTAAGTCTAGAACGATGTGTGTTAAATTTCGTGAAAATCGGTTCAAATTTACATATATGACCTTCATATATTTTCGTCCGATTTTAAGTAAATGGTGCACTAAAGACCCATAGCTAGGCCGATAGACACAATTTACTGATGTTAATATTAATTAATAAGTGGCAAGTTTCGTTGAAATCGGTTCGGGTTTAGATATAGCATAGCTTCCATATGTAATTTGATTGTACTCCAAATAATCAGTGGGTGTCTGATTGAGATTAAATTTTAAACAGTACAGCATACAAAATAGCGTGTGTCAAGTTTAAATCGATTTGTAGAATGACATGTGTAGGGATTGATGTCTGTCGGTTTACATATAGATAAATATCACATATTTAAGTTCGTTCAATTTCACGTCAATGTTCCTTCGAAAGGGCGACGTCTGTTAGGATACATATACAACATGAGCATGGTACGGTCAAGGTAAAATGTACTCCTCATTGCTTTTGAATCTATATGTATATAGGAAATATATTGTTTGTGGACTCAAAAACACTGAACAGATTTTAATTAAATGTTCACAGTACGTCATGCGATCCCATGGAAGTAACATAGGTTAGACAAACTTTTAAAAGTTCCCGTGGATGCCGAGTAATTGCATCAAAAGTATTTATACATCTGATAGAATATATGTATGTACATTTGCTATGTATATATTTTAAGACTTGAAAATTTGGTTGAATAAAATGGATGCAAATTGGGATCATCCGATGAGGATATATTTTGAAATACATAAAATTCATATGTACGTATTCATAATACGATTTGGATGAAATTTGGTACAGCTCATTTATTTGGCCCAAGGACGAACCCTATTGAAATTGGTGAAAATCGGCTCAGATTTACATATAGCTCCCATATATAGTTTCGTCCGATTTTATGTAAATGGTGTACCAAAGTCCCTATATATCTTTCGATTTGCACGAAATTTGGCAAAGCGTACTCAATTAAGTCTAGAATGATGTGTGCGGAGTTTCGTGAAAATCGGTTCAGATTTAGATATAGGTCCCATATATAGTTTCGCCCGATTTTAGGCAATTGGTACACCAAAGTCGATATATATCATTCGATATGCATGAATTTTGGCATAGTGTACTGAATTAAGTCTAGAATGATGTGTGCTAAGTTTCGTGAAAATCAATTCAGACTTAGATAGATTTTGGCATAGCGTACTGAATTAAGTCTTAAGTCCCTGAAAATCATTCGATTTGCAGTACGCATAGCGTACTGAATTAAGTCTAGAATGATTGTGATAAGTTTTGTCTGATTGTAAATGTAAATGGTCTCTATATATCTTTCGATTTGCACGAAATTTGGTGCAGCCTACTAAATTAGGTCAAGAATGATGTATGCTAAGTTTCGGGAAAATTAGATATATCTCAAATATATATTTCGACCGATTTTAGGTAATTAGTACACCAAAGTCGCTATATATCATTAGATTTGCACGAATTTTGGCATAGCGGACTGAATTAAGTCTAGAATAATGTGTGCAAAGTTTCGTGAAAATCGGTTCAGATTTACATAAAGCTTCTTTATGTATTTTCGTCCGATTTTATGTAAATAGTGCACTAAAGCCTCTATATAAACGATTTGCACGAATATTGGCATAGCGTATAGAATTAAGTCTATAATAGTCTAGCAAAGTTTCGTAAAAATCTGTTCAGATTTAGATGTAGCTTCCATATATATGTTCGTCCGATATAAATTAATCTCTGGTAAGTTTCCTTGAATTCGGTTCATGGTAAATGTACGCCATGTAATCAATGGATGTCTGACTGAGATTAAATTTTAAACCGAGCAACATACCAAATAGCGTGTGTCAAGTTTGCTTTAAATCGATTTACAAAATTTAGCATAGGTTGCAGAATGGCATGTGTAGGGACTTATGTTATTCGGCTTAGATATAGATAAATTTCACATATTTAAGTTCGTTCAATTTCATGTCAATGTAGGGTATCAGTCCGAATTTACTGCTTTCCTTACTGTTTATTTCAGTTTGTTAAAACATGTTTACTTTGGAAAAAATATTATTTGGCTCAAAAAACACCGAAGTGAATAGTGTGAATTTTAATTATAAATCGTTTGATCATCTAGAAGGCACGTTAAAAGTCGGAGACTGGGATATGATAAATTTAGAAAAACATTTAATTTTTATTCGCTGATCCTATTACTGATTTTCCATGGATACTTCTACTTCGATGGAGAATAACAAAAACATCCAACTAAGTCGGTTTATGCACTGCGTTCTGTGCATTATTTTAATGTCAATTTTTTCAAACCAAAAGCTTTGGGATTTTGTTCTAATAATCATAATCCCTCATCCTTCAATATATTCCTAGATCAGTGCAAAATTATTGTTTTACAGCAACTGTTTTAGCGGGGAAAGATTGGAACACTTTGCGTAGAATTTTTGCATCTAATTTATATTTAACGCAACGTGTAAAGTTAATACTGGCAAATGCTCTGTTAATGTCGCAGCTCTTATGTGGACTTGGAGTGTATTCGGGATCCATTGGTTTGCATGTTAATAACCTAAGCGAAATATTAATACCATAACACGTTTTATTTATAATGAGTTTCGAATTTATCTCATAACAATAATGCTATACGTTTAAACATTTTAAGTCAGTTACACATTCCATCGTAAAAATGACCATATTATGGATTTACTTTTTTGCCCTTTGGTGGGGCAGCGAAGTGCCACGGGTCCAGCTAGTATATATATATACAGTGAGTGTAATAAGTATTTTGCTTCAATAAAAATTTGAAAAAATTCCAATACATACGCCTAAAGCCAGCAAGCTAAAGATGTAAAATGAATTATGTATGATGGAGTACGTTTGTGGACATATTTAGATCGTATTTCTGCAAGAATCACAGCGAAAGACCTATTGGTCTCGAAGATATTGGCCGAAATATATAAAACCAGTGAGCGGAGCAGTATAGTCGGACGGGGCCGACCATGCGATACCCTACACAACTACCACGAACTCTAACTTTCTGAGGATGTTTCTTCCGAGTCTGAGTAATATTTCGTGATATTTGCCCCCTCTTGTCCGATTAGAGTTAACAACACCTCTTCCTCACTTTTTTCGAATATTCAGTACAATCCTTCTATTTACTTGTCCACATTACCTTCACGGTAGGTTGTGATTTTCGGATTATACTCTACTCTAAAACACACAAAAAAATTTTCGGTCCATTTCATCCCAAAATTTTAATCTGATCATCACCGAAAATTGTAGGCGTTGTTCTTGACCATAACTGGGACTTCATGAAAAATTTCAAAGCCATCAGCGCGATATTTCTCCCTCTAATGTGGTAATGGGTTACTAAATAATACCTGAATACGTAAGCACCTGTAAATATTTGACTGTAATTCCAACATCTGAGTAGATACATCACTATATTTGGTATCAATTTAAAGGAAACCCACTCCTCTTGGATATGCTATCAACTCCTGGGGTCTACATACTCCAGGAGTAAATATATATGCCATAGAATACACATTTTGTCATTTTTCACACAAAAGTCAGGGTCCATTTGACCCCCTAAATATTGACCGATCTTTATCAAAACATGCATGCTTATTCTCTGGCCCGATCCCCTTCTCCATGCAAAAATTCGCGGTGTTAGGGCCACAACTGCGGCCTCTGGAGCGACCAGAAAACCCGACAAAAATTTAGTATTTGGTCCATTTCATCCCCTAAATATTAACCGATCTTTTCCAAAAACAATAGGGGTCTTCATTGGCCAGAACCCACCCTACATGCAAAATTTCGTGAAGATTGGTCCATAACTGTGGCCTGTATCGTGTTTACAAATTATAATGGACAGACGGACGGACGGACACACATGTCTAGATCGACTCAGCTAGTCGAGATATGACGATAGGTATACTTTAAGGTGGGTCTAAGACCAATATTTCGCGGCGTTACAAACTTTTGGGGCTGCACAAAGCTATAATACCCTGACAACATAGTTGTGTAGGGTATAAAAATGTTTATCACAAAAAAAGTATTTTGCTTTTTATTATTATTTTAGAAAAAATTGTTACATAGAACACCTTTGGTCGTTTTATAATTACCATTGCGGGTAACGACATACTATAAGTGATTTGGCAACGATTTCAATAAACCACGGCATTTTTTACGAGTATTTTTCGCATTTACGTTCAATACATTCTACAGCAATATTTCATTCAATATTTGGTAATTTCTCGTCCTAATCTCAAAATCAGAGTATTAAATATAGTCGTCGCGGCTTCAAAACATCCCAAATATGTTATGAATAATAAAAAGGGGGTTTATTACAAAATATATCGCGAGGACAGGACCTTAAAAACTATTAAAATCAAAATCCGACAAACAAATTATTAAACAAATATCGCGAAACCCCATTCTTCTAACTTCGAAAACTTTATGGTTCATTTTTACTGATCTAGGAACCAAAATATACGACGAAAATAGCAATAGGTAGGTCAGATTCAAAGATAGGGACTGGCAATAGAAATACATCTTATTTCGAAAATAAATAGATCGACCCGTTTATTTCCTACTGCATTTTATTCGCAACTGATGGTGTTAATCGGAGATAAAATATAGAATGCGTATTCGCCACCAGCAACCACAGTTTTTCAAAAGACAATAGGATTTGACGAATAATGATGTTTTCTCCCAACTTCATGTATTGTTTTTTTTATTATTATTGCTTTAGAACTGTTCATATCTTTGAATCTGATCCCCTTATTGGTATTTGCATTGCATATATTGGTTGCTAGAACAATATTACTGAACCATACGAATTTCGAAGTCAGAAAAATTGGATTTAGCGATTTTTTTTAAATAATTTGTTTGTCGGATTTTGGTTTTTATAGTTTTAAGGTTCTTTCCTCGCGTTATATTTTGCAAAACCCTTTCTTTATTATTCTAAACATATTTGGGATGTTTTGAAGCCGCAATGACTATGTTTAATACTCTCATCTTAAGTTTAGAACGAGAAAATAACAAATATTAAATGAAATACTGATGGAGAATGTATTGAATGTAAATGTGAGAAAATACCAACGACAAAATGCCGTGATGAATTGGAATCGTCGTCAAATCACTTATAGTATGTGGTTAACCGCAATTGTATGTATAAAACCAGTAAGGAAAGTAGTAAAGTCGGACGGGGCCGACTATATGATACCCTTCACCACTATGGATGGATGGAAATTGGATGAAACAAAATATGTGATATTTATCTAAATGTGAATCGGACTAGATCTATCCATAAACATGTCATTCGTTGGGGACAAAGTATGAAAATCGACTTCAAACAAATATCAATAGGACATCCGTTGGGCTATGCCTGTACTTCTAGAAAACGTAACTACGTTATTATAGGCTCAATTTTGTACGTTGTGCAAAATTTGATGTCAGTCTGACAAACATGAGGAGTGCGTCAATTACTTCATATCAGCTATATCTAAATCTCAACCGAATTTTACGAAACTTGGCACAAAATTCTGAACTAAACTCAGTACGCTATGCAACATAAGAACTTTGGCACATTATTTAAATTAAATCGGTCGAAAAAATATATATCTAGATCTGAACCGATTTTCACGAAACTTGGCAGACATCGCTCTAGGCTCAATTCAATACGTCATGCCAAATTTCGTGCAAATGGAAAGATATATAGGGACTTTGGTGCACCATTTACATGAAATCGGACGAAACTATATATGGGAGCTATATCTAAAGCTGGGCCGATTTTCATGAAACTTGGCAGACATCATTCCAGGCTCAATTCAGTACGTTATGCCAAATTTCGTACAAATCGAAAGATATATAGGGACTTTGGTGCACCATTTACATGAAATCGGACGAAACTATATATGGGAGCTATATCTAAATCTGGACCGATTTTCACGAAACTTGGCAGACATCATTCTAGACTTAATCCAGTAAGCTGTGCCAAATTTCATGCAAAACGAAAAATAAATAGGGACTTTGGTGCACCATTTACCTTAAATCGGACGAAATTATATATGGGAGGTATATCTAAATCAGAACCGATTTTCTCGAAACTTGGCACACATCATTCTGGACCTAATTCAGTACTCTGTGCCAAATTTCATGCAAATCGAAAGATATAGAGGGACTTTGGTGTCCCATTTACCTTAAATCGGACGAAACTATATATGGGAGCTATATCTAAATCTGAACCGATTTTCTCGAAACTTGGCACACATGATTCTGGACCTAATTCAGTACTCTGTGCCAAATATCATGCAAATCGAAAGATATAGAGGGACTTTCGTACCCCATTTACCTTAAATCGGACGAAAGTATATATGGGAGCTATATCTAAATCTGAACCGATTTTTCCCAATTTCAATAGGGTTCGTCCTTGGGCCAAATAAGTGACTTGTGCCAACTTTCATCCAAATCGGATTATAAATGCGACCTGTACTTTGCTTACAATTTAACATCTACAGACGGACATACGGACGGACGGACATGCATAAATCGACTCAGAAAGTGATTCTATGCATATTCTCAAAAGGAACCATGTGTGTATCTCGTTTCCTTTTGCCTGTTACAAACATATGCACAAAGACATAATACCCTGTACCACAGTGTGGTGAAGGGTATAAAGACCAAACGTGTTCTATGTAACAATTTTTTCTAAAATAATAATAACCAGTGAGCGGAGCAGTATAGTCGGACGGGGCCGACCATACGATACCCTACACAACTTCCATGAAAATCTAACTTTCTGTGGTTCTATATTCTGAGATTGGGCAATATTTCGCGATCTTTGCACTCTTTTGACCGGCTAGAGGTCAGCAAATGTTACTAATAACCATCTAACTACTTGTCCAGATTCCCTTCACCTGACATTTTAGGCGTTGTCCTTGACCATAACTGGAACCTCATTCAATATTTCAAAGCGATCAGCGCTATATTTCCGACCTCCAGTGTGGTAATAGGTTACTAAAGAATATCTGAGTACGTAAGCACCTGTAAATATTTAAGTGTAACTCCCGAGTACCTACGACAACATAATTGGTATCAATTTAAAGGTCAACCACTCCTCTCGGATATACTATCAACTTCTCGGGTCTATGTCCTTCAGTGGTAAATATATACGCTATAGATTGTTCACACAAAAGTTAGGGTCCATTTGACCCGCTAAATATTGACCGATCTTTATCAAAACAGGTATGCTTATTCTTTGACCCGATCCCCTTCTCCATGCAAAAATTCGCGGTGTTTGGACCATAATTGCGGCCTCTGGGGCGACCAGAAAATCAGACAAAAATAAAGTTTTTGGTCCATTTCATCCCTTAAATATTAACCGATATTTTCCAGAAACAATAGGGGTCTTCATTGGCCAGAACCCATCCTACATGCAAAATTTCGTGAAGATTGGTCCATAACTGTGGCCTGTATCGTGTTTACAAATTATAATGGACAGACGGACGGACGGACGGACACACATGTCTAGATCGACTCAGCTAGTCGAGATATGACGATAGGTATACTTAAAGGTGGGTCTAAGACCAATATTTCGCGGCGTTACAAACTTTTGGGGCTGCACAAAGCTATAATACCCTGACAACATAGTTGTGTTGGGTATAAAAAGCAAAATACTTTTTCGTGATGAACATTTTTGGGTTATTATATATTTCGGCCCGTATCTTCGAGACCAATAGGTCTTTCGCTGTGATTCTTGCAGAAATACGATCTAAATATGTCCACAAACGTACTCCATCATACATAATTCATTTTACATCTTTAGTTTGCTGGCTTTAGGCGTATGTATTGGATTTTTTTTTTTCAAATTTTTATTGAGGCAAAATATTTATTACACTCACTGTATATATGTTCGATCTAAAACAACGAAAATAATTTTTCATTAAAAACCTGGAATGCCAAGAAACAAATTAAGTTAACCTGTACCCAAATTCGGAGTTTTTCATAAATTGTCATCTCGGTATAAAAATTTGTCTTCCAATTAAAATTTCGAAGGTCATCATCATCAATGCAATTATACTATTCGATTTGTTCCATCTTTGACAGAATAAACATAAATTTTCTCTTTCAATATGATATTCCGCATTGCCTTAGTATACTGTAATACATACTGCCATAATAAACGGAATTATATACCTTCATTGAACTTCCTGTGAGATAAAATGAAAACGAGTTTCTTCTTAATTTAGACGATTTGATGAAGAAATAATTCGGTTACAAAGTAAAGAATTCAATAAGTTAATAATCCAATTTACAGTAGTGTCAAAAAGTGTGCTTTTTGGTCTACGGTAGATTCAAATTAAAGCTTGTGAAATTACATTTTCAAACAATAACCAGTGAGCGGAGCAGTATAGTCAGACGGGGCCGACCATACGATACCCTACACAACTACCACGGAACCCAAATTATCTGCGGATGTTTATTCCGAGACTGAGCAATATTTCGTGATATTTGCACCCTCTTGCCCAATTAGAGGTAAACAGCACCTTTTCCTCACACTGACATATTTTCCGAATATTACGAGTATTCAGTACAGCTATTGCCCAGATTCCCTTCACCGTGGGTTGTGTTGTGATGTTCGGCTTTCATTTGAGGTCTATAGATCGACTCGAAAATAACACAAAAAATTAAGTTTTCGGTCCACTTCATTCCAAAATTATTATCTGATCATCACCGAAAATTATAGGATTTGTCCTTGACCATAACAGGAACTTCATGGAACATTTCAAAGCGATCAGCGCTATAGTTCCGCTCTCCAGAGTGATAATGGGTTACTAAATAATATACGAATATGGAGATACCTGTAAATATTTAGGTGCAACTCCCACATCCGAGCACATACAACAATATAATTGGTCTTAATTTAAAGGTCAACCACTCCTCTTGGACATAATATTAACCTCTCGGGTATATGTCCTTCAGGGGTAAATATATACGCCATAGAATACAAATTTTGTAATTTTTCACAAAAAAGTCAGGGTCCACAAAAGTCAGGGTCCATTGACCGACCTTTCTCTAAACAGGCATGCCTATACTTTGGCCCATTCGCTTCTCCATGCAAAATTTCACGATGTTCGGACCATTGTTGCGGCCTCTAGAGCGACCAGAAAAACCGACAAAAATTTAGTATTTGGTCCATTTCATCCCCTAAATATTAACCGATCTTTCCCAAAAACAATAGGGGTCTATCGTGAAGATTGGTCCATAACTGTGGCCTGTATCGTGTTTACAAATTATAATGGACAGACGGACACACATGTCTAGATCGACTCAGCTAGTCGAGATATGACGATCGGTATACTTAAAAGTGGGTCTAGGACCAATATTTCGCGGCGTTACAAACTTTTGGGGCTGCACAAAGCTATAATACCCTGACAACATAGTTGTGTAGGGTATAAATATGTTTTAATGATTTTCAATTCCAAAGGTTTTTCCTATATGTTCTTTACAATTACGAAGAAGTCCTTGTGAAAAATATATAATTATAATAGAGTTGCAAGTCTTTTGAAATCGACATGCCCTCTATTTTGTTCATAAGAAGCATGAACTATCGCTAGTGTTGATAAACCTCATTGATTAAATTTTATACAGTGACAGATTGCAGTGTCATTGAAGATTATTCAAGGTATTTTTATACCCTTCACCACACTGTGGTACAGGGTATTATGTATTTGTGCATATGTTTGTAACAGGCAAAAGGAAACGAGATAGACCCATAGTTTCTTGTGAGAATATGCATAGAATCACTTTCTGAGTCGATTTATGCATGTCCGTCCGTCCGTCTGTTGGTGATAAATTGTAAACAAAGTACAGGTTGCATTTATAACCCGATTTGGATGAAATTTGTCACAGCTCATTTTTTGGCCCAAGGACGAACCCTATTGAAATTGGGAAAAATCGGTCCAGATTTAGATATAGCTCCCATACATATTTTCGTCCGATTTCAGGTAATTGGTGCACTAAAGTCCTTATATATCTTTCGATTTGCACGAAATTCGGCATAGCGTACTGAATTGAGTCTAGAATGATGTCTGCCAAGTTTCGTGAAAATCGGTTGGGATTTAGATATAGCTCCCATATATAGTTTCGTCCGATTTCATGTAAACGGTGCACCAAAGTTCCTATATATCCTTCGATATGCACGAAATTTGCCATAACGTACTGAATTGAGCCTGGAGTGATGTCTGCCAAGTTTCGAGAAAATCGGTTCAGATTTAGATATAGCTCCCATATATAATTTCTTCCGATTTCATGTAAATGGTGTACCAAAGTTCCTATATATCTTTCAATTGGGACGAAATTTGGCATAACGTCCTGAATTGAGCCTAAAGTGATGTCGGTCAAGTTTCGTGAAAATCGGTCAAGGTTTAGATATAGCTCCCATATATATTTTCGTCCGATTAATGTAAATTTAGTTCAGAATGATGTGTGTCAAGTTTCATGAACATCGGTTGAGATTTAGATATAGCTCGCTTTTATTATAGATTGATTTTCAGTAATTGACGCACTAAGGATCCAACTCCTCATGTTAGTCAGATTGACATCACAACGTACAAAATTGAGCATAGAATTACGTAGTTGCATTTTCTAGAAGTACAGACGTAGCCCAACGGATGACCTATTTATATTTGTTTGAAGTCGATTTGCATACTTTTGATCTAGATCTAGGTAGATTCACATTTAGATAAATATCACATACTTCATTTCATCCAATTTCATGTTAATAGTCCGGTTTAATATACCCATAGTGTGAAGGGTTTCATATAGTCGGCCCCGTCCGACTTTATTACCTTCCTTACTGGTTCATATTTAGTTATAGGATTTTTTAGATATATAAAACAGTTTTTCACAGAATTTGTATACGGAAAATATGTACCGATGCCAGTTGTGTGTGGGATAAAAGAAGAAACCTGTGAATATTGCTGAAGTTAAAACGCAGTATTATGTATGCTCTACATTAAATTGAAATTTTCACATAATTTCAAATGTAAATTTGTAACCTAAAATGGCTAAAAAAACCCTGTTGCAAAATAATAAGCACTTTAGTTCTCTCAAACATTCTTTTCTCTCCGGCATCTTCAAATAATCTATTTTAAATTCACATTATAAACATTGTCAACTGGAAATTGAATGCAAATTATGTTCGTCTGCAATTTGTTGTACAAAATTAAAACAGTAAAAGATCATGAATTTTAACAAACGATTTCTAAATTGTAGATGGTGGAATGAACAAATATTACATAGATTTAAGCAAATATGTTGGCTTTGAGATATGTATGTCATTTACATTGGTCGTGATTGCACATCAAGCTACGTCATTACCAATCATTGAGTTTACATTCTATCACAAGTAATCTTGAACAGTTGCTATACTCGTATAGCAATTGATGATTAGAATAGCAGTTGTTTTTTTAATATACAACATTGTGTGTATGTTCCTTTCCAAATATGCATATCAGGTGTGATGTGAAATCCCATTTACATTTGTCAGCGTTTGCAGACATGACAATTATGATTTCAAATATTCTAAAAATTGTTACTTGATGGGAATTTTACACGTGTCTTTAGTTTAATGATGTTTATTTGGTATATGAAATAATTTTTATATACGCCGCACAATATTTGTAGAAAAATTCATGATTTTCTTGTGATGAAGGGAATTGAAAAATCGTCACAATTATTATCAGAATGTCTTCAGTAACTTTTCGACCTTAATCTTCTTACAAATTACGTTAGTTAGAGAAAAGTGTTTGGATTATATTTTTATCTAAGATTAAAAACTTAATATGTATGCATGATGCTTTCATGTACAAATAGTAAGTTCACATTTCATTTAAAATAGTAAAGAAATATTAGTTTGGGGAAAAAGAAATCCATTATTTTCGGATTGGATCAATTCTCCGATTTTATCGACATTTTCGACGACCGGCCTATCTGTGCGAGATGCATCTTTAACATCAATAATTCCCGAACGGAATCTACGAAACCAAAATTGCACATAATTGGCTGTTACCGTACCGGAACCATAAACTCCATTCACAATTATAGCCGCTTGGCTTGCATTTTCGCATTTGCGAAATTTCACCCTTCCAACGAACATAAATCTGAAATTGTTTTATCGATACTTTACGAGAAATCTATCAGTACAGCTATCTGCCGAAAAAATAATGGATTTCTTTTCCCCAAACTAACAAACAACGAAAATAATTTGTCATTAAAAACCAGGAATGCCTAGATACACCCTCTTTTGCTAAACCTGTACCCAAATTTTGAGTTTTTCATAAATTGTCATCTCCGTATTAAAATTTGCTTTACAATTAAGATTTCGAAGGTCATCTCTCAATGCAATTATACTATGCGATTTCTTTCCACCGCCTCTAACAGAATAAACATGAATTTGCTCTTTCAATATGATATTCCACATTGCCTTAGTATACTGTAATATTGCCATTATAAACGAAATTATATACCTTCACTGAACTTCCTGTGACAAAATGAAAACGAGTTTCTTCTTAATTTAGACGATTTGATGAAGAAATAATTCGGTTACAAAGTAAAGAATTAAATAAGTTAATAATCCAATTTACAGTAGTGTCAAAAAGTGTGCTTTTTGGTCTACGGTAGATTCAAATTAAAGCTTGTGAAATTACATTTTCAAACAATAACCAGTGAGCGGAGCAGTATAGTCGGACGGGGCCGACCGTACGATATCCTACACAACTACCACGGAACCCAAATTATCTGCGGATGTTTATTCCGAGACTGAGCAATATTTCGTGATATTTGCACCCTCTTGCCCAATTAGAGGTAAACAGCACCTTTTCCTCACACTGACATATTTTCCGAATATTACGAGTATTCAGTACAGCTATTGCCCAGATTCCCTTCACCGTGGGTTGTGTTGTGATGTTCGGCTTTCATTTGAGGTCTATAGATCGACTCGAAAATAACACAAAAAATTAAGTTTTCGGTCCACTTCATTCCACAATTATTATCTGATCATCACCGAAAATTATAGGCTTTGTCCTTGACCATAACTGGAACATCATGGAACATTTCAAAGCGATCAGCGCTATAGTTCCGCTCTCCAGAGTGATAATGGGTTACTAAATAATATACGAATATGGAGATACCTGTAAATATTTAGGTGTAACTCCCACATCCGAGCACATACAACAATATAATTGGTCTTAATTTAAAGGTCAGCCACTCCTCTTGAATATAATATAAACTTCTCGGGTATATGTCCTTCAGGGGTAAATATATACGCCATAGAATAAAAATTTTGTCATTTTTCACACAAAAGTCAGGGTCCACAAAAGTCAGGGTCCATTGACCGATCTTTCTCCAAACAGGCATGCCTATACTTTTAGCAAAATTTCACGATGTTCGGACCATTGTTGCGGCCTCTAGAGCGACCAGAAAAACCGACAAAAATTTAGTATTTGGTCCATTTCATCCCCTAAATATTAACCGATCTTTCCCAAAAACATTGGCCAGAACCCATCCTACATGCAAAATTTCGTGAAGATTGGTCCATAACTGTGGCCTGTATCGTGTTTACAAATTATAATGGACAGACGGACGGACGGACACACATGTCTACATCGACTCAGCTAGTCGAGATATGACGATCGGTGTGCTTAAAGGTGGGTCTAGGACCAATATTTCGCTGCGTTACAAACTTTTGAGGCTGCACAAAGCTATAATACCCTGACAACATAGTTGTGTAGGGTATAAAAAGCAAAATACTTTTTTGTGATGAACATTTTTGGGTTATTATATATTTCGGCCGATATCTTCGAGACCAATAGGTCTTTCGCTGTGATTCTTGCAGAAATACGATATAAATATGTCCACAAACGTACTCCATCATACATAATTCATTTTACATCTTTAGTTTGCTGGCTTTAGGCGTATGTATTGGATTTTTTTTTCAAATTTTTATTGAGGCAAAATATTTATTACACTCACTGTATATATTAATTTTTCATTAAAAACCTGGAATGCCAAGAAACAAATTAAGTTAACCTGTACCCAAATTCGGAGTTTTTCATAAATTGTCATCTCGGTATAAAAATTTGCTTTCCAATTAAGATTTCGAAGGTCATCATCATCAATGCAATTATACTATTCGATTTGTTCCATCTTTGACAGAATAAACATGAATTTTCTCTTTCAATATGATATTCCGCATTGCCTTAGTATACTGTAATACATACTGCCATAATAAACGGAATTATATACCTTCATTGAACTTCCTGTGAGATAAAATGAAAACGAGTTTATTTCCATTATGTAGATACTGGAGCTAATAAAGACGATTCTCTCTCAAACTTTTGATGAAGAAATAATTCTGTAAAAACGAATTAAATAAGTTAATAATCCAATTTACAGTAGTGTCAAAAAGTGTGTGCTTTGTGGTTTACGGTAGATTCAAATTAAAGTTTGTTATTGTAAAATGACTCACGAATCAGAAATGTGTGAAATTACATTTTCAAAGAATAATAACCTGACATTGAATAATGTTTCAGCGGAAAAAATGTGGTCGAAAGCATCGAATACAAAGTAATAAACTAGAGAACACAAGAGAATACCAGTAAAGAAAATATGAGAGCTACATAAAAATCTGGATCAATTTCGAACCAACTCAACATTATTACTATCGGTTAAGATCTTTCGTAGGAGTACTAAGGAGTAGGAAATATTATACCCTCCAGGGTATAATAATGTTGTCATTCTGTTTTGGTTTATAGGGTCATTTCATTGTAGTCGTTTTTGGTATGAAACTACTTTTTGGTATGTTCCCTATATTTTCAATTCAACAACTATCAGTATACCTATGGTGGATGGTATCCAAAATTTGGCCCACCGAACTTGATGCCTTTCTCACCTGTTTTATATAATTTCATTCAGGTGGTCAAATGAAAATCATCAAATTCCAATTTTTCGAAGGTCAGAGCATAATACGATTATACAGATTAAGTTTCTCTTTATACCAATACCAACATGGAAATATTCTAAGTAAATTTTCTCATAAATATGATAGTTAACAATACCGTAATAATAATCTTATAATAAATCAAATTATGTACCTTTATTGAATCTCCTGTGATAAGAATGAAAACAAGTTTTTCTTTTTACTCTACATTGAAAGAAAGATTCTCCCCTCTGTTCGTATATGAGAAATATATTTTTATAACAATGTGTAGTGATAAATAAGTTAATAATCCAATTTACAACAGAAATTTTCATTATTGAAAAGAGCAAAGTGTGTATGCGTTGTAGTCCACTGGCTTAAATCAGATGTTGAAAATTCAATTTTCAAACAATAATAAACGTGACATTGAATAATGTTTGACAAACATTTCAAGGGACAATGCTTCAGGATAAATACGGAGACATGAACATTAAATGCAAGGAGATGGGAACTAAATGAAAGGGAACAAATAAGAGAAAATTAATCAGATCAGATTAAACTTGCAGTGATGAGGGAATCGAAAATTATACAATCAGGAAACCATAGCTACTAATCTTTGAAAATTTGAAAAATTGAACAATCTTTCGGCATTTTGAAAAAATTGATTTTTATCTTTAGTAATTTCTTAATTCTAATATACCACCACACACATTTGGAAATATACACACAATCCAACTTGAACAGCTACTTCAACAGCCATCATACCAGAATCCATAAAAAGCGCCCTGATAGGACGTCTTTGTTAAACGAACTCGTTTACAATGTTATGGTAACCGACAACATCGCCATTATTCCCCGCAATACAATGTCATATACCGGAAATTTATTTGGAATGATATTATCCGCACTGATGCTAATCTTCTTTCGTAAATATATCAGACGATAACAAAATGTTATTGCTTTGGAAACGAAGTGAAGCGTGTTGGTCATTTTATTATTCTGTGGTTGGAAATTTCTACGAAAACCAAATTAAATACCAATGTTCGACCGGTGCTGTTGTCAATTACAAAATTGCTATTACCTGAAATGTCAGTCAGATTAATGTAATTGGAAATTTGAAACTAAAAATATTTTTAGCAACGAGTAAAACCAGACGATAGATTTTGGGAATATCATTGCACGTGTTATGTATGTAATAATAAAATAATTTTATATTTATGTTACAATCATACTAAAGGAATTTGGCATGCTTTAAATTTTCTATATTATAAAAGCGTGACACAAAACCGAGTTCATAGTAGGGGGATGGAAAATTTCTTATGGATGAGCGAGTATATAACAAACCCAAAAGAAGAAATTCGGCATTCGTAAAGTTTTTGTGTTATGGGGTGATGCATTTTCTGCTGATAATTTCAATGTTTATAAAGAAAATGCTTTATATATTTATTTGCGACAAATGCAGGTCATTTTTAGAATGATATGACTTGAGTTAAATCAAATACGGTATATTATTGTAAAATATATATTAGGTTGGGGAAAAAGAAATCCATTATTTTTATATAAACTATAGGACTTTATATAACATGTTTTGGAATGTCCGATTTGGATAAGCACCGTTTTGTTGTATGATTTGTTGCCATTTTAAAGGTAATTCCATAATGCCTCACTCATAGAAGTCCTGCTATCTATTTGCAAAAAAACTCTAGTAGTCGATTTTTACAATCCTACCTAGATACCAATTTTTTATCATTAAATAAACTTTGTAATGCAAGAAAAAAATCATAATCGCTTGGTGCCAAGTTCCCGAAGTTTCTGAAGAGTCACGGTAGATGTGATTTTAGCCGCTTGGCTTGCACTTTCGCCTTTGTTAAAGAACAAACTGTAACATGTACCGAAATTTCTATTTGTTCACTTCCATTCCTAACACCCTGTAACTCACAACTAAATGCATCAAACAAAAAAACAGAAAAATATTTTTTTACTGCGAAATGTCACCCTTCCAACGAGCATAAATCTGAAATTGTTTGATCGATACACTACGAGAAATCTATCAGTACAACCATCTGCCGAAAAAATAATGGATTTATTTTTCCCCAACATAATATATACGCCACAGAATACAATTTTGTTATTTTTCACACAAATGTCTGGGTAAATTTAACTCTATTAATACTGACCTTCTTCCAATGACCACAAAACAGTCATACTTATTTTGTGATCTGTGTAAAATTTGGTGGTGTTCGAGTCATAATTGTGAGATCTATACCTACCAGAATAACAGAATAAAAATTTTGGCCCATTTAAAAATCTTCCTACTTGTACGTACGGACACACATGTCTCCATCGACTTAATTAGTCGGCATATGACGCTCGGCATAGTAAAAGGTTGGTGTAGGACCAATTTTTCGCGGCATTACAAACTCTTGGGTTCACACAAACCTATAATACTCTGATAACATAGTTGTGTACGGTATACAAATTAAATTAATTGGTTCAACAAGCTCCTCGAAATACAGAAAATTGGGATGTCGCGTTATATTGGTGCTCTAAAAAAGTGGACCAATATTTTTAATTTTTAGTATGAAGATTTACTGTCCCATAAGAACCCAAAATAACAAAATACAGTCAGTTAGGTTGAAAATGTGCCAAAAAAAAGAAAATATATATGGTAGCTCTATCCAAATTTGAACCGATTTCAACAAAACTTTTCACATGCTAGGTTATGTTAACTTCAGAATATTGTGAAAAATGTTATGTCAATTGGCCTAACGTTGGGCCTTTGGTGTACCATTCAACTAAAATCGGACGAAACTATATATGTAGAAGCTTTATATAAATCTGAACCGATTTCAACGAGATTTGCCAGAGATTAATTTATATTAACTACAGTTCATTGTACAAAATTGTGTGGTAATCGGGCAACCTTTCGGTCTTTAGTGCACAATTTACATAAAATCGGAAGAAAATATATATAGGAGCTACATTAAATCCGTAGAAAATATAAATGGGAGCTATAACTATATCTGAATCGATTTTCACGAAACTTAACATACATCATTCTAGACTTTCTCCAGTACGCTATGCCAAATTTCGTGCAAATAGGAAGATATATGTGGACTTTGGTCCACCATTTACATTAAATCGGACGAAAATATATATGGGAGTTATATCAAAGTCTAGACCGATTTTCAAGAAACTTGAAATCATCATTCTAGACCTAATTCATTACGATGTGCCAAATTTCGTGCAAATCGAAAGAAATATAGGGATTTTGGTGCACCATTTACATTAAATCGGACGAATATATATATGTGAGCTATATCTAAATCTCGACCGATTTTCACAAAACTTGGCAGACATCACTCTAGACTCAGTACGTTTTACCAAATTTCGTGCAAATCGACAGGTCTTTGGTGCACCATTTACCTCAAATCGGACGAAAATATATGTATATGGGAGCTATATGGAAATCTGAACCGATTTTTCCCAATTTCAATAGGGTTCGTTCTTGGACCAAACAAATAAGCGCTGCCAAATTTCATCCAAATCGGATTAGAAATGCGACCTGTACTTTGTTTACAATTTAACACCAAAAGACGGACAGACGGACGGATATGCATAAATCGACTCAGAAAGTGATTCTATGCATATTCTCAAAAGGACCTATGTGTCTATCTCGTTTCCTTTTGCCTGTTACACACATATTCACAAAGACATAATACCCTGTACCACAGTGTGGTGAAGGGTATATAAAAAGAACCCGTCCTACATGCACGGACGCGCACACATGTCTGCATCGACTCAGTTAGTCGACATATGACGATCGGTATAGTAAAAGGTTGGTCTAGGATCAATCTTTCGTGGCATTACAAACTCTTGGGGTCACAAAAACCTATAATACCCTGACAACATAGTTGTGTAGGGTATACAAATTAAATTATTTGGTTCAAACAAGCTTCTCGAAATACCGAAAATTGGGATGTCGCGTTATATTGAGGTTCTAAGTTTGATTAATAACTTTTAGTATGAAGATTTACTGCCCCATAAGAACCCAAAATAACAAAATACAGTCAGTTAGGTTGAAAATGTGCCAAAAATGCGCTACCATAAAAAGTGGACCGACCCCATTGCACGCTGTTATAAAACATAGTCACATCAATTATTTTTAATCATTACAATATTTAAATATGAAAGAATTTGGACTGAGTCAAGGGTAGTCGATTTGTTTCAGAGAGTAAAAACATCAAAGTCGTATGTCGCTATATCGGCTTAATTAAGGGTTCCATTTATGGGCTCCAGAATTACATACTAGTGTTTTTGATGAAGAGGTCATTTACACTGATAATAATTAATAAATCTTTTTATAAAAATGTTTTCAATAGGTCTTCACTCCATAATAATTTAGTTAAACCACATTTTTAGTTGGCATATGGTCTTCTTATTTTATTATACCCTACACAACTATGTTGTCAGGGTATTATAGCTTTGTGCAGCCCCAAAAGTTTGTAACGCCGCGAAATATTGGTCCTAGACCCACCTTTAAGTATACCGATCGTCATATCTCGACTAGCTGAGTCGATCTAGACATGTGTGTCCGTCCGTCCGTCCGTCTGTCCATTATAATTTGTAAACACGATACAGGCCACAGTTATGGACCAATCTTCACAAAATTTTGCATGTAGGATGGGTTCTGGCCAATGAAGACCCCTATTGTTTTTAGGAAAGATCGGTTAATATTTAGGGGATGAAATGGACCAAATACTAAATTTTTGTCGGTTTTTCTGGTCGCTCCAGAGGCCGCAACAATGGTCCGAACATCGTGAAATTTTGCATGGAGAAGCGGATCTGGCCAAAGAATAAGCATGCCTGTTTAGAGAAAGATCGGTCAATATTTAGCGGGTCAAATGGACCCTGACTTTTGTGTGAAAAATGACAAAATTTGTATTCTATGGCGTATATATTTATCCCTGAAGGACATATACCCGAGAAGTTGATATTATATCCAAGAGGAGTGGTTGACCTTTAAATTAAGACCAATTATATTGTGGTATGTGCTCGGATGTGGGAGTTACACCTAAATATTTACAGGTATCTCCATATTCGTATATTATTTAGTAACCCATTATCACTCTGGAGAGCGGAACTATAGCGCTGATCGCTTTGAAATGTTCCATGATGTTCCAGTTATGGTCGATCTATAGACATCAAATGAAAGCCGAACATCACAACACAACTCACGGTGAAGGGAATCTGGACAATAGCTGTACTGAATACTCGTAATATTCGGTAAATATGTCAGTGTGAGGAAGAGGTGTTGTTTAACTCTAATCGGGCAAGAGGGTGCAAATATCACGAAATATTGCCCAGTCTCGGAATAAACATCCGCAGAAAATTTGAGTTCCGTGGTAGTTGTGTAGGGTATCGTATGGTCGGCCCCGTACGACTATACTGCTCCGCTCACTGGTTTTATTTCTTTTTTTTTTTTTTTTGTAACTTGAAACTTTTCAGGTTAACCTTTTCTATAAATCATTTTCTTCCATTTTTACAACAACGGATGTTTCGACCCCAATCCTTTTGTTTAGCAATTTGTTGCTCTAATTTGTATACATACAATTGTTATTGTTATGTTCATAGGTTCATATAGAACACCTCATAACAATGTATAAAATTTCTGCACACATGTATGTTGTGTAAAATCTCATAAGACGCTTGAAAGATTTTCTAAAACTTTTTTTTACAAAATAGATGGATAAATGCTACATTAACCAATATTTGTTATCGCTGAGGTTGTCAATCTCCGTAAATATCAGTCTGTGTCAACACATGTGGAAAATAAGAACATTTCACCGTAGGTATTATCGTTCATCGATTATTATGGAAAATGATTGATTATTCGACGATATAAAATGGTATTTATTTTTCTGAAGAAAAAGACAAGAAAACAGTAGACTTTTCTTTCGTATGTCTATCCCATTAAAGTGCAAATTGAAAAAGTCAATGTTTGTTTTTTCAAATAAACTTGGCACAGTTTTCAGTTGGGACTTGTGGCGAAAGCTTGAGTGAAATACGTGAATTTGAGTTGAGTTTGTCAACTTTTAACGTGCCGGCCAGCTTTAAAGTTAGGAAAAAATCGGTACTTTATTGAAACTAAAGTTATATATTGGAATTTATATTATCTCCCATCTTATAAACTGTATATCTTCTTGATCTGGCAGGTGGCGTTCGAAGGCGGGCTATGTCGGCCCACGTTTTGGGGCAACCCCTAAATTTAAGATATTTTGAGTGTTTTTGAAACTTTTCTGTAAACAATTTTCAGCACAGGTCCAATTTTCGTGGCAATCTATATTAAAGGGAATCCGGTGTAAAAATTATACCTTCTTGATGTTGGAATATTCAATCACTTATAATTTGTCTTATTGTACATTCCATGATATTTTCTATACCTTTTAATGTATATAATCTTATCAGACAACAGCAAAAACAAAAATCCGTAATAAAGACGGGAATGCAGCAACTTTACTTTATTCTCATTTTAATGAAAACACTTTACTTTAGCCTGATATTAAAATCAGAGAGTACATCTGGTTAGGCCATAATTCAAAAACACTTCCACATTACGTCACAGTGCGGTAATATTTTTAGAACAACAAACGAATTAAATTTAATTCAATTACATAAAAAGGAAATGGGGTTGTTTTGTCATTCCGCAAGGTTATTTCATTCCAAGGTATTCTTTGGGGTTCATAAGAATTCCAATGTGAGGATAAACCGTTTAGCATTTATGTGGCCAACAAGCTGGCACAAGTTAAAGATTTAGTAGAAATTCCTTAGAAATTAATAGAAGAATTCTACTGAAAACATGCGCCATGTAATGTTGTTTAGAGCAGTAGTGAGTAGTTGAGGTTACCGACTGATATTTGTATCCTAGACAAAGAAAGGATAACATTGTAGCCATTTCTGCAAAAAATTATTATTTTATATTTTGAACACCTAAATTAGAAGTATTAGATTTACTTACACATATACAGAAAGTATGATATATACATCATAGCTACCGGATCGGAAACATTTAAAGGTTGGACATACCGGTGAGAGAGGGATTCCAGTAATTACAGAAACAGCGTTTGAAACGCTGTATATCGCCCGAGTATTGCTTTGTATAAGGGTTGACAGCAAGGCCTGTTACGCTTTTATATGGTACAGTCGTAGACAACATGGTCCTCTTATTCCAAGCCAACATTGTGGGGCAACCTGTATGTATTAAACAATTTGCTAGGATATCCGACCAAGAGCTAAATGTGGCCTTCACAGCTAAAGTCGAGTAAAATCGATTGCAGCCAATATGATTATTTCCTCCGCTCCAATTTGTCGTTCCATTGGATATCAGAGAACTTGATTTTGTATATCGGGGTTTTACATGCTAAAATATGTTGACGCAGAAAATGCTGACTTTTTGTCCAAATTTTGTCAAAAATCCTCCAAGCACTGAAACTTGCCGAGATACGTCTTGACGTGTGCTGTTATAGCACAGTTTTGAATTTGACTGTTGACGAATTTCGAACTCGGTTCACGATGAATTAGCTCCGCTCGGGTTATGATAACCACATAAAACTAGCTCAAAATTTTTGTATACCCATCACCACACTGTGGTACGGGGTATTATGGGTACTGTGCATATGTTTGTAACAGGCAAAAGGAAACGAGATAGACACATGGTTCCTTTTGAGAATATGCATAGAATCACTTTCTGAGTCGATGTTCATCTGTCTGTCAATGTTAAATTGTAAACAAAGTACAGGTAGCATTTATGATCCGAATTCGATAAAAATTGGACATTTTTAGATCCAGACTGATGCCCGCGAAGTTTTGTTAAAATCGGTTCAGATTTAGATATAGCTGCTATATATAGTTTCGTCCGATTTTATGTGAATGATGCACTAAACATCCAATATTTGCCCGATTGGGATTTATTTTCTATTTTATTTATTACTAGCTGAACCCGTGGCGCTTCGCTGCCCCTACTAAAGTTATTAACATAGGATAGTTCGGGTTGATGACTATTTGTATTAATGTATTAGTATATTTGATGCGATTCAATGAATCTCTGACTAACTGTGGTAAAATTAAAAACAAATTTGGTTTTTAATGTCTCAATCAGTTATGTATTTTCTCCACTATTCACATGTTTTTCATGAATCGTTCAAAAACCAATACAACCCTTCGTTCTCATTAGCACCATCATTTATTTCTCTATTCTCAACAGTTTCCCCATAATATGGTTGATATGCCTTCCTCGCTCTGATTAATATCGCTTAGATCCCTGCCGTATAATATTTCTATCTTTATTTGTTTCATTGCCAGAAAAAAATGAAATGAATGCATTATCATGACATAAATATTTTACCGAACCAAAATATGTGGTAATTGCGTTAGTCCTGTTCTCTATACATCCTCGAAATAATAGTTTTAGGCATATCTTGATTTCTCAAGTAATGAAAACAAAAGGTCAGCTATGATGATAACCTACCACAGATAGCAGATTTTTATAATTTTTAATCCATAATATTCGTTTTGCTTTTGGTTATCTCCCATATAGTGATAATTTATATTTTTCGAACATAGTCGTTTTCTCCAATAGTGGTAGAATTTTTGAAAAATATCAAAACTAAAATGTTTTTTCGCAAACTGACAAATAGACCCAAAAATTTAAGTCCAAAATTCTTGATTTGGACCAATTTTTTACTTCCCGGTCATTTTAGATGAGTATAATATCGAATAAATCGTTACATAAAAGTGTATGTAACAATTTATTCGAGATATTCAGATATATGAATAGAAAATGAATATTAATTCATAGGTACGATTACTTTTGAAGATATAACTACGCATCAATTCGGCATTTTGGAAGTTTATCTGGCCTATCTTTTTTCCATGGGATGGCATGACTTACTCTGAAAATTTCAGTAATATCTATTCAGCGGTTTTGTGTCTACAACCAACAGAATTTCCATTTTCTATATATAGGTTAATTAGATGCAACGGGGATTACATTTCCCCTGTTGTACAACGCATATTTGTATAGGGATTTTGCGTATTTGTAACCAAATCAGTAACACAATTTTACCATTGGCACAGCATATTCCGGGTGGTTCGTTTTTATATCTTAGCGCATTGCAATATGAACAAACGTTACCCATGGGCCAATTGAAACTATTTCATGTTCACTGAAGTTTAAGATTGGGTTATAATTAAATGCGATGCCTTCATAGATGTGAATGCGTTGTTGATTCTCCGCTCTATGTGAATCACGTTCCTCTAGTGTTTGGTTTCTTGCATGTTGCGCATTTCTGAAGCGTTCATTTCTGAGACGCCTTTCACGTTCAACAGATGTCTCATTATCTCTTGATGTGGATGATATGGACCGTTGATGCTTAGAGGTATATAATGTTGTGCTGGCGAGCATTATGTTGTTGCAATGTTTCAGCAGCACTTGAATTAGAAGCTCGATCACTATTATTTATCATTCGCAATTCACGTTGTATTGGAGTTTCTTGACTTCTTTGAATATGCACAGCATTTGCTTTTTAGTTTTTTTTTTTTCTTTGAAGGATTTTTTAAACTTTCAGTTTGTTTTTTTATTTTTATGGATTTTCAAAAATAATATTTGGATTTACATTGAACTGGCAAACATCCTGAATATATATTTTTGATATGTATTAGTTACAATGTTAAAAGGCGAACCTTCAATGTTTAATGGCGAACTGTCTAGGGAGAGGAAGTAATTTTCGATTTTTAATTTTCGTACCATATTTCCGCTTTTTGATATTTAAATCTAATGTGAGCAACGGCCCCCCTCACCATACCACGCCCATGTTTTATAGGAATTATGCGTACTTTCATCCATGTTACTCAGGAAAATGTTCTGTATCTGTAAAAATATTGAATATTTCAGAGCTATGATAACATTTGATGCTATAGCTCAGCATCCACGCGAAATTTCAGATGTTTATCTCGACTTTTTTATTCCTTGTGAATGCCATAACGCACGGTGAAAATTAGATACAAATATATTATGCGGTTTTTTAGTTTTCAAATTATTTTTTTTTATTGTCTGCATTTAGATAAATGAAATTCAATGGATAACATCTTTTTCTCTGATCGTACAAAGCTCATTTTTGTATGGATGATGTGTATTGACACAAATCTTATTTCTATAAATTTTGAAGACGGAATCTGTAACCGTTCTTAAGTTAAACGCATATTACATGTTCAGAAAATTTGAGGTATGTTTACTATTGATGCTATAACTCCACATCCACGCGGAATTTTAAAAGTTTATATAGCCTATGTTACTTTCAGGGCATGCCCCGACATACAGTGTAAATCTTATTAAGATCTGTTCAGCGGTTTTGGCGTCTATCGGTAACATAGACGCTCATTCATTTGGCCCAAGGGCAAACCTTATTGAAATTGGGAAAAATCGGTTCAGATTTAGATGTAGCTCCCATATATATTTTTGTCAGATTTAAGGTAAGTGGTGCACCAAAGTCCCTAAATAACTTTCGAATTGAATTGAGCCTAAATTGTTGTCTGCCAAGTTTCGAGGAAATCGGTCCAGATTTTGATATAGCTCCTATATATTGTTTCGTCCGATTTAAGGTAAATGGTGCACTAAAGACTTTTTTATATATGTCGATTTGCACAAAATTTTGCACAGCGTACTGAATTATGCCTAGAAGGATGTGTGTGCCAAGTTTCTTGAAAATCGGTTCAGATTTAGATATAGCTTCCATATTTTAGTGCACCATTTAAGGTAAATGGTGCACTAAAGACCCTATATATCTGTCGATTTGCACCAAATTTTGCACAGCGTACTGAATTAGGCCTAGAAGGATGTGTGTGCCAAGTTTCTTGAAAATCGGTTCAGATTTAGATATAGCTCCCATATATATTTTCGTCCGATTTAAGGTAAATGGTGCACCAAAGTCCCTATATATCTTTCGATTTGCACGAAATTCGGCATTACGTACTGAATTGAGCGTAGAGTGATGTCGTAATGTTTCGTGAAAATCGGTCCAGATATTGATATTGCTCCCATATATATTTTCGTCCGATTTAATATAATTGGTGCACCATAGTCCACATATATCTTTCGATTTGCACGAAATTTGCCATAACGTACTAAATTGAGCCTAGAATGATGTCTGCCAAGTTTCGTGAAAATCAGTCCAGATTTAGATATAGCTCCCATATATAGTTTCGTCCGATTTCATGTAAATGGTGCACCAAAGTCCTTATATATCTTTCGATTTGCACGAAATTTGGCATAACATACTGAATTGAGCCTAGAGTGATGTCTGCTAAGTTCCGAGAAAAGCTGATAGGAACAAAACGTACTGAAATTAGTATAACTTAACCGTGACAAGTTTCGTTGAAATCGGTTCATATTTGGATATAACTTCCATATATATTTTTGCCCGATTTTAAATAAATGGGACATCAAACTCTGCATGTTAGTCAGATTGACATCAAATTTTGCACAACGTACAAAATTGAGCATAGAATTACGGATGACCTATTGATATTTGTTTGAAGTCGATTGATCTAAGTCGATTCACATTTAGATAAATATCACGTATTTTATTTCATCCAATTTCATGTTAATAGTCCTGTTTAATATACCCATAGTGGTGAAGGGTATCATATAGTCGGCCCGTTCCGACTTTACTACTTTCCTTACTGTTTTTTTTATTTACATGCAATTTAGTAGAGTTCCTTAAAGTTGCAAAAAAGTATGCAACGGATGCTCAGGTAGGTTCATGTTTACATATAGCCATCATACATAATTTTCCTCGATTTCATACAAATGGTACACCACAGACTCCAATTCTGTACGATTTACCTGAAATTTTTCGTTGATTTCAGAATGGTATATGTATGACAAATATCTATGGAAATCACACATTTAATTTCGCCCGATTCCATCTCAATGGTTCTCCAAAGATGCTCAATGGTTCTCCAAGATGTTATTTCCATTTCCACATGACACTACACTACAGCGAATGATTTTGGTATATAAACATATTATACATAAGTGGACCTATGCCGACAAGTTATTACAAGGAAACCTGGGCAACTACAACTTCTAAATTGCAGACTCTTAAATAGAGAGGGCAAAATGCTTATCCATCAATAAATAAAACTAATTTCCTAAAAAGTAAATTAACAGTAATACTTTTGGAATGATCGTCGTATGACAGCCTTGGCAAGGCAACAAGCAAAAAAAATTGGAAAATCAATGTTCTCTTCATATTCAATTTACAAGTGCAAATTTGCCATTTTTGATGAATTTATGCCGACATGCTAAGCCAGCAGTCAAGTGATGTCTGTTATCCAAAACAGTACTTTGAAAATGTAAATTTCTTACGACAACACTTTTCATGAACAAATGTCAAGGGCAAGTTTGTTTTGGGAGCCTTGTCATTTTGTTAACACCTGATGAAAAGGACACGTCAAATTGTAGTAGATTAGTGGTGACACATTCGAAAATAGGAAAATTGTTGCTTCTATGAAATGAATGTTTTATAAAATGGTTAACAAAATACTCAAATTGAATAGTTGGCAGGTCCAAAAAATGAAAAAATAAACTCCCTTCTATAGTATTACTAGAGTTGAATTGCATTTGTTCGTAATCGATTGCAATAATCCAATATTCTAAGGATCCGGAACCTTTCGATAACTACATTTAATACTTCAATACTTCTAAAATATTAATTCAACCACCATTCCCTCTGCAAAATAGTCGTCAGTGACCCCACAAAATATATGTAATATGGATTTTGTGAAGGTATTGAGGAATTCAGAATGAACGGATTTAGCCATATTTCGCTGTATGCTGGCAGAGGATAAAAACTAACTTAATGACGTTTTTCTTCTCATTATGTGTTTTCCAAAAAATGTAAATTGTGTCAATACCTATTTTCGTATTAAGTGTACATTGAACTTGAGTGAATTTTCATGTGACTTCGAACTCTCACTTATACATAATCTTATCTTTGCCGCACTATGTTCTGATGTTCTGATCTATTTCAAATGTCACTGCCTTCAATTAAATGACAACTGCATAGACATTTGTTCAGAACCAGTATTTGGTCCTGAATTCTCGAAAAATGCGAGAATATGGAGCTAAAGAAAACCATGGACTAAAATTCGCTGGTTTTCTCTATTCTTCCCATTATCGTTTTTACAAAAAAAATAAATTTTTTCCAACACATTCTTTCGTATGAACTCTACATTGAACTTGGGTATCTTTTTTTGTGGCTCCACACTCACACTTATTCATAAACTTACAGAAGTTATTTCCCATTTGCGAACTTTTTTTGTCTCTATTTCAAGTGTCACTGCCTTTTACTAACGAAAATTTTTGTTAATTTTTTTCAGAATCAGGATTTGGGAGTTCATAACCTTTAACCGGAAGACCCACACATGCATATGTCTGCGGTTATTAAACCCAAACGTGTGAAGAAAATTGTAAGGAATCAAATGCAAGTTCGTTATTGTTATTTTCCTTGTTGTCTGTGTTGTGTCAACAGTTTCAATTCAATTGATAGGGACATTATTGTAAATTCAATTATTTTCAAAATAAAAAATAAAAAGAAACAATGATGTTAAAGATTGTACGGATTTTTATACCCTCAGCCAGTATCCTACAATTTGTTGAAATCGGTTCAGATTTAGACAAATTCACATAAATGCTCTTTTGATTTTCTGTACATGGTGCACCACAGATCATACATTTCTTCAAACGCCTAAACCTCAGCTTCAGCTATGTTGAGATGCTGGATGTATTACCCATATATAGATGCTGCGTATAGAAAAAGTAAATCACGATTTTGTCTCCACCATGTGATGTGCATTCAACATTTTTTAGGAAGTAGGTTGTTTATTTGAAAAAAAAAAGTTAAAACCCAAATTACAGACTAAATATAAAGGGCACTTTAAATGGCAGCGAAGTTTTTTTTCGACACTATAAAGTATATATATCTTAATCAGATTAAAATTTTATGAATTAATCATGTCCGTCTGGCTGTTGTAATCGCACTAGCCCCTAAAGGAATTGGGACACATCGCCAAAATTGTGCATAGAGTCGTCATTTGTCTGCAGGCAGGTAGTGTAAACTTTACCATATATGGTTACCCCCAATTGTCGGTTTGTTTTGGGGTTGTGGAACGCAATTTTTTGACAAAATTGCCTATAAATATAGGTAATTGTTTTCGGGTAGCCCCCATAATCCCAATTTTCGGTATTTTGTAGTCGTATATAGTAACAAACCTCCCTCCCAATAATATTTAATATTCGCCACCTTATAGGCGGTTATATGGGACTATAACCCCCTTTTTTATACCCTTCACCACACAGTGGTACAAGATATTATGTCTTTGTGCATATGTTTGTAACAGGTAAGATGAAACGAGATAGACGCATCACTTTCTGAGTCGATTTTTGTATGTCCGCCCGTCTGTCCATGTATTCTTGGGATGAAAGTACAGGTCGCATTTATGATCCGATTTGGGTAAAATTTGGCACAAGTCACTTATTTCGCCCAAGGACAAGACCTATTGAAATTGGAGATTTAGATATAATTCGCATATATAGTTTCGTCCTATTTTATATACAAGTTTTGTTGAAGATTTAGAACTAGCTTCCATATATATTTCCATCGTATTTCATCTAAATAGTGTACCATATAAATATAACGATTGGGACGAATTTGTGCACAATAGGAGATGAAATAACTCGTTTTGTATTTTTATACCCTTCACCACACTGTGGTACAGGGTATTATGTCTTTGTGCATATGTTTGTAACAGGCAAAGGAAACGAGATAGACACACGGTTGCTTTTAAGAATATGCATAGAATCACTTTCTGAGTTGCATGTCCGTCCGTCTGTCTGTCGATGTTAAATTGTAAACAACAGGTCCCATTTATAATTCGAATGGGATGAAATTTGGCATAGGTCACTTTTTTGGCTCAAGGACGAACCCTATTGAAATTGGGAAAAATCGTTTCAGATTTAGATATAGCTCCAATATATATTTTCGTCCGATGTAATGTAAACGGGCCCTATATATCTTTCGATTTGCACGAAATTTGATACAGCGTAATTAATTAGGTCTAGAATGATGTGTGCAAAGATTCGTGAAAATCGGTTCAAATTTGGATATAGCCCCCATATATATTTTCGTCCGATTTAAGGTAAATGGTGTACCGAAGTCCCTATATATCTTCCGATTTGCACGAAATTTGCCACATCGTAATGAATTTTGTCTAGAATGATATGTGTTAAGTTTCGTGAAAATCGGTTCAGATTTGGATATAGCTCCATATATATTTTCGTCCGATTTAGGGTAAATGGTGTACCAAAGTCTCTATATATACTTTGATTTGCACGAAATTTGGCATAGCGTGCTGAATTATATCTTGAACGATGTGTGTTAAATTTCGTGCAAATCGGTTGAGATTTAGATATAGCTCTCATATATATTTTCGTCCGATTTTAGATGAGCAGTGCACCAAAATCCCTTTATAAACTTCGATTTGCACGAAATTTGGCGTAGAGTACTGGATTGAGTCTAGAATGATTTGATTGATTTTCCCCATGTTACTCAGGCGGCTCTAAATCTTCTCGAATGAAATTAAAGTTAGGATAGGTTGGAAAAAGAGGGAACATTGAATTGTTAGGATACATATGTATAATATACCCATAGCTATTACATATAGCTCCCATACATAATTCTGGTCGATTTCACAAAAATGCTATATCAAAGAATCCAAGTCTGGCCGATTGATATGCAATGTTTCATAGGTTACAGAATGGTATGTGTATGTTTTTATTGGTTCAAATATCTATGTAGATCACATATGAATATGCTACATCATATTGTACATATTAACATCTCTTGTATGTACCCAACGTGGTGAAGGGTATCATATAGTCGGCCCGTCCAACTTTTGAACTTTCCCCATTGGTTTAAATCGAGAAAGAGTTTAAAAGATTAATATTTCGATGGTTTGGAAACGGAACTACTAATATACACTCCAACCTGTGGTAAAGGATAAAATGATTATTTTGATGCTAGAACTACATATTATTTTGAAACTTAAAAATACTGTGGATATTTCCAAAGTGTGCCACTTTCCTCATTCTTTATTTTTTTAAGAAAAATGTCGAAGTTGTCATTTCACATTTTAATGTGAAGTGCACATTGAACTTTTATGTCGCTTCACTCACACACACGTGTGCAAAAACTTATCTTTGCAGAACAGACGATTTTTTTACAGTTTGAAGTGTCACTGCCTTTTCGTAAAATGATGTATTTACTTTTTTGTTCAGAATCGGAATCGGAGAGTTCATAACCTTTAACCGGAAGAGCCACAGCATTCACGTGCGTGCGATTAAAAAACCGAAATGTGTGAACTTAAGTGAACACAATATCAATTTCCTTGTGCATACATGCATATGGATTTATGTGTCGATAATGACACACAATTGTAAATTCAATTATAAGGGACAAAACTGTGTAAATTCAATTACCAAGAAATCAAATATTTATGTTGTTACTGATTGCATCAGATTTCATATAAATTGAAAAGAACTAATCAAATGATGTGGTCGCACTGAACCCTCTTTATCTTTCTTTTATATTCCCTGACAATTTTGTACTTTTCCCATGGTGTTGTTGTCTTCCCTCCTTTAACCCTTCTTCCTTTTAAGATAAACTAAAAGCACGTAGTTGAATATTTTCTTTATTCACAATTAAAATAAAAATAAAGCAAAAGTTAAAGTATTCTCTCTGCTCTGTTAATTGCATTTATTTCACTTTGAAAGAAGTAAGCATTTTATGTAGAAATGGTACATAATTATGTGCAAGTTAAAAAAGAAACAAGAAAAAGTAAAGCTGATATTTCATAGAACGATAACTCGTTAAATACTTAAGACGAATTACCACCCACTTTACAGTTCATTGACATTATAAGCCGGACAATTCAAAGGAAGTTTACAAGTAAAACTGTCTGATAAGTTCATTGTCATTCGTTCAGCTAATAATTTGTATAATAAGCAAAGTTTATACTTGATATAAAGGGGGAATACTTTAATATTCAAAGATAAATTTTATATCTTGATATAAAAAATCAGATGTTTGTTTCATAATAATGAGTATATAATGAGTATAATGGAGTGGAGTTGGGACCTTTATATTGGGACTATGTATTGCACTATGTATAGTATAAACTATGACGAACGGGATAAACGGAATATTTGTATGAAGGCTATATTAAAACATTTATAAATGTTAGAAGATAAAAGAAGATAAAACATTTATAAATGTTAGAAGATAAAAAGCGTTATGCCAAATTATAGCCACCTCGATGGGAATTTTTGGTATTATTAAAAATATTGGTATTAATACGTGTCCAAAACCCCCAAAATCCCTAATAATGGACGTACCTTAATAAAACCCCTAACCGGAAACTTAGGCCAATATTGATAGGTAGGGGAAATTTCTACTTAATGTGAATCCAAAACATAAAACCAGTAAGGAAAGTAGTAAAGTCGGACTGGACCGACCATATGTATTCTTACATTTGCATGTCAATGTTCCCTCGAAGGAACATACGCATGTCTTTCTGCAACCTATGATAAATTTAATTTCATTCGGGAAGATTTAGAGTCGTCTGCGTACCATGGGACAAATTTATGGAAACGTTTTATAGCAAAATTTATACACGCTATTCGGTACTGACAAAAATTTTATTTCAATCAGACACCCGTGCGAAATACATATGAAAGCTATGGCTGCATCTGCACCAATTTCAACAAAACGCAATAATGTCATTCAAGTCCCAATTTGGAGCGACATTTATGTAAAATCGGAGGAATATATATGAATATGTGGGATCTACATAGAAATCTGAACCGATCTAAAACTTACCACACATCATTCTCGACACAATTTAGTACGCTATGACAAATTTCGTGCAAATCCACGGATATATAGGGACTTTGGTGCACCATTTATATAAAATAGGACGAAGATATATATGGGAGCTCTAACTAAACCTGAACCGATTTTCACGAAACTTAAAACACATCGTTCTAGACTTAATTCAGTACGCTATGCCAAATTCCTGCAAATCGAAGGATATATAGGGACTTTGGTGCACTATTTACCTAAAATCGGACGAAAATATATATGGGAGCTATATCTAAATCTGAACCGATTTTTACGAAATTTTACACACATCGTTCTAGACTTAATTCAGTACGCTATGCCAAATATCGTGCAAATCGAAGGATATATAGAGACTTTGGTGTACTATTTACCTAAAATCGGACGAAAATATATATATAGGAGCTATATCTAAATCTGAACCCGTTTTCACGAAATTTTACACACATCGTTCTAGACTTAATTCAGTACGCTATGCCAAATTTCGTGCAAATCGAAGGATATATAGGGACTTTGGTGCACTATTTACCTAAAATCGGATGAAAATATATATGGAAGCTATATCTAAATCTATACCGATTTTCAGGAAATTTAACTCACATTGTTCTAGACTTAATTCAGTACGCTATGTCAAATTTCGTGAAATCGAAGGATATATAGGGAATTTGGTGCGCTATTTATTTAAAATCGGAAGAAAATATATATGAGAGTAATATCTATATCTGAACCGATTTTCACGAAATTTTACACACATCGTTCTAGACTTAATTCAGTACGCTGTGTCAAATTTCGTGCAATCGAAGGATATATAGGGAATTTGGTGCACTATTTACCTAAAATCGGACGAAAATATATATGGGAGCCATATCTAAATCTGAACCGATTTTTCCAAATTTCAATAGGGTTCGTCCTTGGGCCGAATAAGTGACATGTGCCAAATATCATCTAATTCGGATTGTAAATGCGACCTGCACTTTGTTTACAATTTAACATCTACAGACGGACGGGCGGACGGGCATGCATAAATCGACTTAAAAAGTGATTCTATGAATATTGTCAAAAGGAACCATGTGTCTATCTCGTTTCCTTTTGCCTGTTACAAACATATGCACAAAGACATAATACCCTGTACCACAGTCTGGTGAAGGGTATAATTACAAGCAATTTGGGTGAAACACGTTCAAAAACTTCCCAAAATACAAATTTGCGATGGGATATAGCGTTTTAAAAGGTCTACCCTAAAAAGTGGGCCAATATTGATCATTATTAGTCGAAAGATGTACTACCCAGTAAAAAACCTAAAACTCCAAGTTGCAGCTGACCTAGCTGGAGAAGAGCCTCATATGTCAAAATAATTTGTCTTTTTTGAATTCCGTATTATTTTTTGGCTTTCAAATATCAAATTAGCAAAGTCACGGCGTTGTTGATGATGCTTTCAGTTCTTGTGTTCGTAGAACTTTATAAGTCTTAAGTCCCAAGGATGTATACATTGTTCACAAATTTTGTTTTAATTTGCAAAAACTACAGCTACTTCGGTTTTAAAACATGGTTAAAAAATTTATTAACACAAACTTGGCAAAGGATATCATTTTTATGGTGGAGGGTATGAAATTAATTTCTTCTCCTTTATAATGACTTTTACTTTCGGCTATAGACTGGCGACAAACTACGTTACACACACAGATGCTTGAACTCGTTTGTTAAGAATAATTAATATTTCAAACTTACTAACGACCTTCTGAACTTCAACTCCAATATAAATACTTTCTGAACTGGAGCCTGTCTTTAAAGACTTTTGGAACTTGCCTTGAAATTCAGCTCGTCCGTCAAGACTGCCTGACTTCAGTTTAATTATAAAAAATCCCTAACTTCTGGTCAATAAAGACTTTCTGATCATCAACTATAAATATACTACCTATAACGACCCTCTGACCTTCGCCTCATCTTTAAAGAGTTTATGAAGACTCACACACCATCAGCGAGTTTATAAAGACACACACACCATCAGTTCTCTAACAAAGATTCACTGACCATCTGCTCCCCTATAAACACTCCCTTATCTTCTCCTTCGCCCATATATAACGACTATTTCACCTTAGTCTTATTTATAAAGACTCTCCAACCTTCAGCTCGTCTATATAATACTCCTTAGCCCTTTCCTTTTGTATAAAGACTATCTGACGACATTTCATCTATATAAAAATCCTGAACTTCAACTCCCAGCCGTTCTCGTCTTCAGATCGTCTATAAATCATTTATCTAATTTAGTTGACCTATACATAATTCCCTTCAAATCTATAAATATTAGCACCAAATTTTTACATCTACAATCCATAAACATCATCCAGCCGGCAATTTGTATTTTCTTTAATTACTCAATTACTCTAAATGTATTTATCTTGTTACTCTCTTATGTCTATCTCTGTGTTTTGTACTTTAAAAAGTCTCCAATATATCTAAAGATAAAAGATAATCATAGAGATAACATTATTATAGTAACTTACACGCTTCCTAATTTTATTTCCATAAAAACAACCCACAACGACAAAAAGTATATGCTGCATGTAAGAATAAAGGATAATTATCTAAAAGAACGCCTAAACAATATTTTAGCAACTAACATTGTTCCTGATGTTATTTACAGATAAACAACCTACACAATTCCTTTACAGATACCCTGGACCTGTTCTTTATTCACCTAATAATGAAATGCCGCAAACCATAGAACACTTTGCACATTCCTATTATCACCACAATAAGAGGCTGTTGTATTTGTTGCTTAACATAATTAGCTCGATATTTCTGTAAAACTGTTGGTCTGAGTTGCTTCAAATGATTTCTGTGAATGAACTTTCAGTTTCAATTCGGTTGCCAGCATTGACGGTGTGGTTGACTTTCCGAGGCTGACCTTCACCTCAATATACGTATTTTACGTAATTTTTGGCATAAAATTTGGCATAGCGTACTGAATTGAGTCTAGAATGATGTGTGCTAAGTTTCCTGAAAATCGGTTCAGATTTAGATATAAGTCCCCTATATATTTTCGTCCGATTTAATGCACCAAAGTCCCTATATAGCTTTCGATTTGCACAAAATTTGGCATAACGAACTGAATTAAGTCTATAACGATGTGTGTTAAGTTTCGTGAAAATCTGTTCAGATGAAGATATAGCTCCCATATATATTTTCGATTTAATGTAAATTGTATATCAAATCCCCTAAATATCTTTCGATTGGCACAAAATTTGGCATAGCGTACTGAATTGAATGTAGAATGATGTGTGTTAAGTTTCGAGAAAATTGGTTCAAATTTGGATATAGCTCTCTCATATATATTTTCGTCCGATTTAATGTAAATGGTGCAGTAAAATCTCTCTATATATCCTTCGATTTGCACGAAATTTGGCATAGCGTACTGAATTGAGTCTAGAATGATATATCTTAAGTTTCGTAAAAATCGATTCCGATTTAGATATAGCTCCGATATATATATTTACGTTCGATTTTAAATAAATGGTGCACCAAACTCCTAATGTTTGTCCGATTGGCGTTGCGTTTTTATGAAATTGATGATTGTCAATGATGGTATGGTAGTCCTGGCCTTTTCTATATTCTCTTATTTCTGTCCATAAATACATAATGTATTTTAAATCAGGTATTAGATTTCTAGATTTTCTTTGCTATAAAGTCACCCTTCTACTACTATTCTAAAATGTATTAAATTGTGGCATTTACAGTCATCCGACATCATCCAGCCGGCATTTAATATTCTCATTCACTACATACCTAAATTTTACTTCTTCTGTTACTCTCTTATCTTGGCCTATCTCATTTTTGAGTACTGTAAAATGTCTCCAATGTATCTAAAGATAAAGGATACTCATGAACTCATATTCTTAAATTATTATAGTATCTTACATTGTTCTCGCTGTTGTTTACAGATAAACAACCCACACAAACCACGAAAAAAAACATGAACTTGTTCTGTTATTCAGCTACTAATGGAATGCCGAAAGCAATAACAGTCTTTTACATTCACATTTCTCTCATCACCACTTGACATTTCTCCAAAACTGTTGGTTTGAGTTGCTTCAAATGATTTCTATGAATGAACGAACTTTCAGTTTCAATTAGGTTGTTAATATTTACAGTATGGTTGACCTAACATAATGACTGTTTTGACCTAGTCTCATCTAAACTGCCTGGACTTTGTCTTTTCTATAAGAACTATCGACCTTAGCCTCACATATAAATTGTCTCTTACTTACGCCTCATCTACTAAAACTCGTCTATTACAACTCCCTGACTTACAGCGAGTCTATAAAGACGCCCTTACCTTCAGATCAGCTATAAAGTCATAAAGCCCTTTAACTCACGTGGATGTTGTTGTCTATAAAATTACCCTTCTCCTCCTTTTTTAAAAACAATTTTATATTTTGGCATTTATAGTCATCATCCGTCGTCCAGCCGGCATTTATAATTTTCTTCCATTACATACTCAAAACGTACTTTTTTGTTACTCTCATATCCTGACCCATCTCTGTTATGTGTACTGTTCAAAGTCTCCAATGTATATAAACATAAAGGATACTCATACAGATACATTTTCTTACATTATTATAGTAACATATATTGTTCCTGCTGTTATTTACAGATAAACAACCCACACACTTCGCACACACAAACCAGTGGAGAAAATCATGAACCTGTACTGTAATTCGGCTAATAAAGAAATGCCGCAAACACGCTTTGAACAATTCTCTTCGCACCACAACAACAGGTTGTTCTGATGTTCGCTAACATAATTTACTTGACATTTCTCCAAAGCTGTTGGTTTGAGTTGCTTCAAATGATTTCTATGAATGAATGAACTTTCAGTTTCAATTCGGTTGTCAACATTGACGGTATGGTTGAATGCCATTGGAATACGCGTTCGTCATACAATCAAATAATTAAACAACAATAACAGTGCAAATTGAAATGAATTTAAAAAGATAAAAGAAAATCAAATGAATTTGATTTAATGAATGCGTGAATATTTTCAACACTCAATTGAGATAAATAAGAAATTTAAAATAAAAGAAATATACGAATCTGAGTGAAATAATGTATGAATGGTATTGAAAAAGAGTTCAAAATATTTAAAAAATATTAACAAAATAAAATATATTAATAAACGAAAAATAAGATGTGAAATAAAATAAATAAAAAAACAATATAAAAACAAATGATGAATGAATGAGAATTTCAAACACACTTGTTTTAACAAGAAACAAATAAATAAAAAAAAACAAACATGCAATTTTGCGAATAAATTTCGAAAATATTATAGAATTTACTAAACGAAAAGAAAAATAAATAAATTCAAACAATATAGTAAAAATATATCAATTAAATACATATAATAGTATTTTAATCCCGTTTTAATAAAAAAATTGTCATCGAAAATTTATGAAATTCAATTAAGCCATTAGTAAAGCCAATATTATATTATTAGTTTCAAAATATTATGGAATTTACTAAACGAAAAAAAAATAAATAAATTAAACAATATAGTTAAAAAATAAATCAATTATATAACTGAAATAGCAATTTAATCACATTTTAATAAAAAAAATATTATCGAAAATTGATGGCATTTATTTGTTTTTATAAAAACAATAAACTGGGATTATTAACCCAAAACAAATACAATTTAACTAAATTAATAAACAAAGTTATATCAAATATAATGTATCAAATAATTAAACAAATATTTATTTATTTAATAATTTTTCGTATTCAGATTAAAAATGTTAAAAATATATATAAAGAAGTATTACCAAAAATAATATTTAATGCTTACACAATTGATCAGAAAATATTAACTGATAAAAAGCAATTAAATATATAAAATAAAATTAAAATTAAAATTTTGTAATATCCGCTATGATTAACAATATTCAGATAATTCATATATTTTTACAAAAATGCATTTTTAAGTATATTGAAAATATGGCTCTGAACATGCTTGTTTTTCTACCATTGGAAATCGTAAATAAACATCAAAAATTCGGTGTTGTCGTTTCAATATTGTCATATCATACGTAACAACATCTGATTAAAAAATGCTAAATCCTCTAAACAAACCTAACATTTTCATATTAAATATGAATAGATAAGTAGAAAATACCACATCAGGATTGAAGTTAACGTTGATCAGAATGTATAAAGTTCAAGGTGTCTCCGTAGAAAACCTCGAGATGTAAAACTAGCGTTAATTTCTACTGAGACTAAACTTAAAATTGACCATTCACCATAAGAAAACACTTAAAAAAAGTCAAATTTATTGAATTGGTTGGTGCAAATATACAGATTTATATCTGTGAAACTCACTCAATTCTAAAATCGGTGTTATCATCGAAAAATGTCAATTTATAGGTGCAATATAAAATGAGCGAAAACCACGAAATGCCAATTTTTTTGGAAGTTTTAATATTAAGTGGATACCAAACCATCAAAATGTCAGCCGATTCGGTTGGTAAAAGTATCTACGAACTTAAAACTGTGTGTACCCAATAGAAACAAGAACCCAGTATCAAACCAGGACGGGCCGACTATATGATACCAATATCCGGTCGACAGAAAAGACATATCATCTAATGAGGACTATTGACATGAAATGAAATAATGAGGACTATTGACATGACATATTATAAACACTTCGATGAAAAAATTTGGATAACAATTAACTGGGCGGGACCTTTATGTGGGATATATAACAAATATTTACCCACCCTCTGGTAAGCCAAATAGCAGGCACTACATTGGGAAATTGGGCTAAAAGTAGGTAGATTTTCTACCTAGTTTGAACCCAAAATACCAAGTTACAACAATATTTTGGCATGTTTTATGTAGGCATGTTTTGTGTTGATTGATTACCCTTAATATCAAAATACAACCAATAGTACCCAAACTGCCAAATAATGGGGGACACCGCTCTATGGGGGCCATCTAAACTAATGAACAATTATTTAAACACTTTTCAAGGAGGATACCCTAAATATTTTCAGTACCAAATCTTAAACATACCTAACCAGTGAGCGGAGCAGTATAGTCGGGCGGGGCCGACCATATGATACCCTACACAACTTCCACGAAAATCTAACATTCTGGGGTTCTATTTAAATTTAAGTTTTCGGTCTAATTCATCCCAAAATTAGTATCTGATCATCGCCGAAAATTATAGCCGTAGTAGTTGACCATGGAAAATTTAAAAGCGATCAGCGCTATATTTCTGCCCTCTAGTGTGGTAATGGGTTACTGAATACTATATTAATAAGTAAGCACCTGTAAATATTTAAGTGTATCTCCCACATCCCAGTACATACGACCATATAATTGGTATCAATTTAAAGGTCAACCACTCCTCTTGGATATACTATCAACTTCTCGGATCTATGTCCTTAAGGAGTAAACATATACGCCATAGAATACAAATTTTGTAATTTTTCACACAAAAGTCGGGGTCCATTTGACCCGCTAAATAATAACAGATCTTTATCAAAACATGCATGCTTATTCTCTGGCCCGATCCCCTTCTCCATGCAAAAATTCGCGGTGTTTGGGCCATAATTGCGGCCTTTGGAGCGACCAGAAAAACCGACAAAAATAAAGTTTTTGGCCCATTTCATCCCCTAAATATTAACCACTTGAAGGTGGGTCTAGGACCCATATTTCGCGCCGTTGCAAACTCTTGGGGCTGCACAAAGCTATAATACCTGACAACATAGTTGTGTAGGGTATAAAAATAATTGTTTTGTACCGTGGTAACTCTCTTGGCTACTCTTCATGGCGTATGGACGAAGTTTTATCTAAACAGTCAATTTATGATTTCTCCTTGAATTTCATGTAAAAAATGCCCAACAGACATAACGTTTGTCAAAATAGATATAATCGTTGTAGATTTAGGTATGGCCCTCATATATAATTTCATTGGACTCCATGTAAATAATGCACATTGGGACCTTGCTTTTGTCCGATATGATTTTTGACACTAAAAACCTAAGTTAGCAGTAACAAAATATTTTGCTGTGTTTTGTTTTGTGCATTCAGTTGTGAGTTACAGGGTGTTAAAAATGGATGTGAACAAAGAGAAACCAGTAAGGAAAGTAGTAAAGTCGGACGGGGCCGACTACAACAGACGAATCCTAACAGACGTTGCATTTTAAAAGGACCATCAAAATGAAATTGGATCAATAAACATGTCATTCTGCACCCTATACTAATTTTTTTCATTTGGTCAGATATAGAAGCTATATCTAAATCTGAACCGATTTCAACGATTTCTGGAATTTTAACACACATAATTCTAGACCTAATCGATTAAGCTGTGCAAAATTTCGTGCAAATCGAAAGATTTGGTGCACCATTTACATTAAATCGGACGAAAATATATATGGGAGCTATATCTAAATCTCAACCGATTTTTCCCAATTTCAATAGGGTTCATCCTTGGGCCAAATAAATGTCCTATGCCAAATTTCATCCAAATCGGATCATAAATGCGACTTATACTTTGTTCACAAAAATACATGGACGGACGGACAGACGGACATGCGTAAATCAACTCAGAAAGTGATTCTATGCATATTCTCAAAAGGAGCCATGTGTCTATCTCGTTTCCTTTTGCCTGTTACAAACATATGCACAAAGAGATAATACCCTGTACAACAGTGTGGTGAAGGGTATAAAAATGCAATCCAAGAGGCTAAAATTGTGAATAGTGTTTATGGTTACGATACTGTAACCGCCAATAATGTACAATTTTGGTTTCGTAGATTCCGTTCAGAAAATTTTGATGTTAATCCCGGTCGTCAAAAATGTCGATAAAAGCGGAGAAATGATCGAAGTTTGCAGGCATGTTAACAATATTAACATCGCCCAGGAGATAAAAATCGTCCATAAATTTTTTTTCAACTATATACAATTGACCAGAATTGGCCAAGAGGAGAGATGTCGTGTTCCACCAGGACAATGCTAAGCCACACACATTTACAATAACTCGCCAGAAGCTTCAGGAGCTTGGTTGGGAAGTTTAAATGCATCAGCCATACTGTTCGGACTTGGCACCAAGCGATTATCACCTTTTCCTTGCACTGCAAAATTTCTTTAATGATAAAAAATTTTTATTTAGGGAGAATTGTGAAAATCGACTACTAGAGTTTTTTGAAAGAAGAGAGCAGGACTTCTATGAGAGAAGTTTTATAAAGTAACCTTTAAAAAGGCAACAAATCATACAAGAATCGGCGCATATTTGGCCCATGTTAAATAAAATCCTATAGTTCAAATAAAAACTAAACTAAAAATGTTCCCCGAACTAATATTAGTTTCATTGGATTACAAAATTAATGTTTTGACTTCATTTACAAAAAATAAAACTATTTTTAAAGTCGACTTAATTACTTATTAATATTTTTAACGAAAAAATGGATTCTTGTGGTATTGATGCTCTATTTATTATCTGTTCATATGAGAGGACAAGTTCAACTGCAAGTTTTAGTTTCGCCAAAATATAAATACGAGGGCAGATCAATAATTTATCGGGCAAATTTTATGATTTTCATGATATTTTTAGATGGAACTGCTCTTCGGTGGTACTGAAAATACTAAAACATTGAAGTAATTAAAAGACAAATTGTGTGTACATTGTCAGTCAAAGATTTTAATGCTAACTTACGTTAAGGGTCTATAGTTTTCGATAATTCGTGAAAATATTTACCCGACCTCGTATAACGAATGAATGACAAACGCGATACAACTGTCATTAAAATGTGAATTAAAATGCTATTTCAAAATATCCAGTGAAATGTGAAATTATTTTCAACAAGTGCATGTTGTGTTTGTTATAATTCATTCTGGTATTTTTCATTTCATATATAGGAGCAGAAAATGCAAGCATACATATGAATAGTGTGCACATATATAATAAATACAGTTGTAGCAGTTCGCTAAAAGCTAACATGTGTCATCAGGACAGTACAGTGAAGGATGTGACGTGCTTGAATTTTTAAATATCCTCGAACTACAAAACGGAAAATAACAACAACTACTCACCAACACGAAAAAATATTAATATATGTGTACACTGTCAACATGAATACAATTTTGAATTAATGATGAAGTGAATATGACAACAACAAAACAAAAAATTTAAATTGTAAAAACAACAAGTTTAAACAATAATTGAATTAAAAATGTAAAAAAGTACTTGAAAAAAGTCATCTATTGAGAGAGAGAAAAAAATTATAATAATATGATTATTATTTCAATGTTGTGAAAATTGGAAAATATTCAATCCAAATGAAAACAAATTATGGAAAATGTGCTGTGCTAATTAATGATGTATATAATTCATTAAAATTATGATAATTATCAACACAATTATTTTATAACAAAATTAAAAAAAGAGAAAAAATTTAACAAACTCTTAAACATGTCGGAAAATGTGGATGTGGAATTATTGGTGAACTGCACCATTTTGGCTGTGAAACGTTTTGAGCTTATTTCCATTGTAAATATCAGTTTACTGCATACCCTTAATCGTTCGGATATTATTGGTGTCCTAACTGGAATAATCGACAACAAGGATAATTTGGATAGCATAAATGATGCCAAGTAAGTGAAATTTTGTGAATATGTATATTGGTATGTTTTGTTTTTTATCTGTTGTCCAAATGTTGCAGAATTTATTGCCACATTATTGTGTAATAAAAATTTATCGATTGCAATTGAAAATGTTTATTTAATGGACCACTCATTGTGTACTGCAAAGGGAATTGTGAATAAAATAGAAGAAGAGATTCGATTATCTACAACATGAGGATATAATAAAAATTTTCAATATTTGTTATTTTGTCTGATATTTTTATTTATCTGGAGTCCGAATTAATAACAACATGAATTTATGGCATACTGTATAAGTGTAATCATGATTGATTAAGTACATTAACTTGTACATACGGCGTTAATTTTTGCCATATTAGACATGTTATATTATTTAATATTTTAACAAGTAAAAACGACAGTTATTTGAAATGGAATATACATTCAATGAAACCCCAACATATTGGAACATGTGTCCAAAATACATAAAATCAGGCGGACGTATATTGGGGTTATACTTAAAAGTGGATCAATATTGATATTTTTGGTAAACAAGTTATCTTCGAAATACGGGAAATTTTGGGGTAGTTTGTAGAAGTATGGTCCAATGATGCCACTTCCAATAAATGTCATAGTTGGGTACGGTTTAAGGCCTAACCGCACTGAGCTTTTTTTCTGTGTGTGTTGGCAGCTTTTGCAATGCTTCTGACTTTTATTCACTCCAACATGGACGATTCTGATAAATTTTTCGATAAAAAGTGGATTTTCGGTGAACTTTCCAAGACAAGACAACAGTATATTAAAGAGTAAACAGAGGAAGCTAGAAAGTAAAATAAATCAGGAGCTGTTTAAACCACTGTTACCCAAAAAGATAATAGCTCACCTATTATAAAATTTTTGCAATAGTCGGAACTGCTACCACCCCAAGATTCCCCTCACACAGCCTTTCACAGATTGATTCACCTGTTGTCTTTGAATCTTTTACCAGTTAGTTGTTCTAAAGTATATTTGGGCTATATTTGCTTATCTAAAAAAGGCAATTACGTCAAATAGAGTTTCAATCGGCCGTATTATTGAGGTTTGCTGCGTTAGGCAAAATTGTCCACAATTTTGCTGAAACGGTGTGGACAATTTTGCTGAAATCGGTTCAGATTTTGATATAGGTCCCATGTAAATGGTACACCAAAAACACAAAGTTAGTCCGATTGCCACAAAATTTTGCCCAATGTACTGAAGTTCGTATAGCCTAACGCAGCAAACCTCAATAATACGGCCGATTAGATAAGCAAATATAGCCCAAATATACTTTAGAACAACTAACTGGTAAAAAATTCAAAGACAACATGTGAATCAATCTGTGAAAGGCAGTGTGAGGGGAAGCTTGGGGTGGTAGCAGCTCCGACTATTGCAAAAATTGTATATACTTACTTCAGTACGTTGTGAAAAATTTTGTGCCAATCGGCAATATTTTGGAGCTTTGGACGAAAATCGGATGAAACTAAATATAGGAGCTATATCTAAATCTGAGCCGATTTCAGCGAAACTTTCCACACAGCAGGTAATACGAACTTCAGTACGTTGTGCTAATCGCCAATAATTTGCAGTTTTGGTGAAACATATAACAAAACAACAAAACTTGGCACACGTTAATATATCCTATCTTCAGTACGTTGTGCAAAATTTTGTGAAAATCGGACATATTTTGGAGCTATGCTGTACCATTAACTCAAAATCGGATGAAACTATATATGGGAACTATATATAAATCTGAACTGATTTTAATAAAACTTGGCAAATATTAGGCCATCCTAACTTCAGTACGTTGTGCATAATATTGCAAAAATCGGCTATAATTTGGAGCTTTGGTGCACCATTTACTGAAAATCGGACGAAACTATATATGGGAGCTATATCTAAATCTGAACCGATTTCATCAAAACTTGGCACACCTTAGTCTATTCCAACCTTAAGTAAGTTGTGCAAAATTTTATGAAAATTGGCCATAATTTGGAGCTTTGGTGCACCATTTACTGAAAATAGGACGAAAGTTATATCTGAACCGATTTTTCCCAATTTCAATAGGGTTCGTCCTTGGGCCAAATAAATGAGCTATGCCAAATTTCATCCAATTCAGATTATAAAGGCGACCTGTACTTTGTTTACAATTTAACATGGACACACCGACGGACATGCATAAATCGACCCAGAAAGTGATTCTATGCATATTCTCAAAAGGAACCATGTTTGTATCTCGTTTCCTTTTGCCTGTTAATACCCTGTACCACAGTGTAGTGAAGGGTATAAAAACCTGGGTTGCCCCACTCAGGTTTTTCGGTTCTATATTTTTAAGGGGGGTTTCCTTAGGTTAAATAAGTGGGCTGTACCAAATGTTATCTCATTTGGATCAGAAATGCGAACTGTATATTGTTTACAATTTAATATGGACAGACAGACGGACATAAATCAATCGAACCAGAAAGTGATTCTATGCATATTTCACATCCACCACAGGGTGGTGAAGGGTACAATTAATTGACATAATTTTGTTGTTTAGTAGTAGAAATACAATTCTCTTCGACGGCGGACATAATTTCCGATCAATGGGACATCGCACAAAAATTAACAAAATTACGAACACATGAAATTTGTTTTTGCGAAATTCTCTATTTTCCACCACAAGCCGAGTTAGAAAATATGGAAGATCTTGACATTTATCCTCGTCCATTTTATAGTTATATATGTACAGTATAATGTGTTAAAATTTGAAACGGATTCGATTATAAGTTTTTGATTTATTATGATGCTTTTTGAATTAAATAAAAAACTAAAATTCAATTTTTGAAACCGCTAAAGGGCTGGGGGTGGTACTCTAAAAACAACGATAGCTCTAATTTGTGTCGGCTTAATGTGAATGAGTTTTCCGAACTTTACGCCCAACCGATTTGTTATTTCTAAATTCCCATATAACATATTTACTGGGTTGTTAGAACTAATTTATGACTAATTGTTGTTCCAGACCGAATGGCAATCTGTGTGTGTTGTAAAAGTGGCACATATACATCAAATGGACGAGTGTTAGTATCTGAAATGAGTTCAAGCCTAATAAATTTGTGTTATTCCCAATAGAAACATATAATGTACTATGCACTAAACTTTATATATATTTATAGGCTTCTACATCTATTTGGGATGAGTGAGCTTTGGTTAACACGTCATGGACACAAACTCATGAAACGCCACGAAAATAAACTATTCGAGGTGTTCTACAATTAGTTCAACATTTCCTGTCAAAGCGCTGAAGTGTTATTCCGATGTTTTAATGATTTTACGATGGTATTCAGAGAATGTTCATCATCAAATGCAAAAAGAATCCTAACATTTGTTGACTTGACATTTTCGCTCAGTGCATACATGAATTCACAATATAAATTATAGTGTATTGCCATATTCCAAAAATTACATGGCAAATATTTATGCAGAACCATTAGCAAACATTTTCCCTAAAATTAGAAATTTATATTTATTTGTAAGCAGCAACTAAGCCCATTTAGTAAAGTAGTGATAATATGATTGAATAATTTACTATACAAGCGTTGATATCATTTGAATATTTGTGTACTTTCCATGTAATTTGAAATGGTAATGCAATAACAAATCTAATATAGATATTTATATGTAAATATTTTTAATCTCTATGAAAACGTGGGTAAGCAAAATATAAATGTTAAAAAAATTTTACAAATAGCAAAGAAATGTTTACTATCAAAAAAGCCACCCTTAGTAGTTGTACAACCAATAAGATGTACACAAAACCTTAAGATTTCAAAGGAAAATATGTCAGACAAAATTTTAATTCAATTAAAGGTTCAAACGAATGTTGTCGTCCTTTTTGCAAAAAGAACGTTTGATTAGCATCTTGAACTCACACATGTTTTGGGGTTGAATTGTAACTAAAATCGTTTAAGGACAAAACATTGTTCAAATGAAATACATTAGTTGGCAAACAGTATGAGTATAATGTCATAAGAAACCAGCCTGCTTTCTTAAGACACTTCAAAATCTTTGGTAACAACTGTTGGAGAAAAATAATATATTAGTGCTGCTTGGACAAAGGACAACTCCAAAAAATATTATCCCCATGAGTCACACAATATGGTAGACAATACGAACAATAGAAAGGGTTGGATTACTTTTGTTGACGTGACACACATGACCTCTAATCTATAAAATATAGATTTAGTTTTACGACAACATAAGTTCAGTAGCATCCGGTCATTGTCTGAACCGATTTCAGTTAAAATTAACAGATGTCATTCTATACACTTTTTTTTCAAGCAAAATGTTGTCGCAATCGTATCGACTTTCTGTGAAAGTTAAACGTTTTTAATGGGTTTTCCAAAATATTATTGACATCTTAATTAAAATAAACATAGATAATTAATAATTAATTTGTAACCACAACATGAGAAAATTAAGTTTTGAAATTGAAGATCGAATAGTAGTTCTGAATGCAGCCAAATAGCTAAATACATACTTAAACCAGTAAGGAAAGTTGTAAAGTCGGACGGGGCCGACTATATGATACCCTTTACCACTATGGGTATATTAAAAATATGCATCCTAACAGAAGGGTCATTAACAAGAAATTGGATGAACTAAAATATGTGACCATTATCGAAAAGTGTGTCGACTTAGATAAATCCATAAACATGCCATTCGTTTGTTACAATGGGACAAAATTATTTGAATAGATTTAAAGCAAATATCTAAATCTGGACGGATTCCAACAAAACTTGACACACGTTTGGCTGTACTGTGCAAAATTTTATGTCAATCGGCCTCACTTTCAGTCTTTGGTGCACCATTTATTTCAAATCGGAAGAAAATGTATATGGGAGCTATATCTAAATCCAAACTTTAGTACATTGTGCAAAATTGTGTGGCAATCGGCCTAACTTTGGGTCTTAAAATCTAATCATTTTCAGGAAACTTAACACACATCATTCTAGCCTCAATTCAGTATGCTACGCCAAATTTTGTGCAAATCGAATGATATATATGGACTTTATTACACCATTTACATTAAATCGGGCAAAAATATATATGAGAGCTATATCTAAATCTGAACCGATTTTCACGAAGCTTGACACACATCGTTCTAGGGTTCATTCCGTACGATATGCCAAATTTCAACATAACTTTATATACCTTATTCGATACGCTTTGCAAAATTTTGTAGCAATTTTGCAAACACTGCAAGTTGCATGAAATATTGTGGAATCGGACAATACATGGTACCTATATTTGAATCTGAACCGATTTTCTTTAATTTCGATAGGCGTTCATTTCTTTCGGCTCATAAATGTGACATATACTTAAACATTTTCATTAACAGACAGACGGACATGCATAAATCGACTCAGAAAGTCATTCTATGCATATTCTCAAAAGTAACCATGTACCTATCTCGTTTCTTTTTGCATGTTACAAACATATGTGAATAAAGATATAATACCCTGTACCACATTGTGGTGAAGGGTAGACAAATTACCAACAGTTGATATCCCGTTGACAAAGGGACGCTTTGTCAAAATATTAAAACACACGATGTTCGAATGGATCTTCGAAGAACAATGATTTGTCAACCATTGTTCCAATGAAATACATCTGTTGACAGAAAATATTATAACTAATGTGAACAGCCTGTTTTTTATCCACTTCAAAAGTTTTCGTTGCAAATATTTCTGTAAAAATGTGATGTGTCTGTGCATTTTGGACCGCAATATGATAGACAATACAACCTACATAAATAGAAATAATGAAGGGTTGGATTCTTTGTTGACGTGACTGACTTGACCTTTAATTTATGTGTTATTGCGACAACAAAAGTTCAATGACATAGCCTTAGTCCATCACAGTCCATCGTTGGCAATTTTAATATTACAAGATTTAAGAATTTTAATTCACTTGAATGAGCATTTGGAATAGTTCGTTGTGGTGCTTAAATAATTTCAAAAACATTATCTCACTAATGTAGGATGTTCTTATTTTTTCTGTAATGCTTCTGACCTTCATATGCAAGCTAATTAGCCATTTTAAATTCCTATTTTATAACAACTTGGGTGTCCCCAAAATATTCCATCTCAAATGCAAATGGAAAGTTAAATACTTAATCACTCTCCCAAAAGAGATGACCTTTGAAGACACGCGAATTTTAGCTATTCGTGTGGATGTATGTGGAAATATTTAATAGGAGTATTAAATAGCCACACCAATTTAAATTTAATATTATAAAAAAACGAAAAATTACAACAATATTAGATTTTCTTTAAGTATATATTTGAAGGGATATTATTGTTATCCCAAAGCAGATGTTTGTGTTTTCATTGTGAAAAGAATTGTTGTTTTCACATTTATAATGTTTAGACACATTAGTTACTAACTTTTTATGTGAATGTCCCATTTTGACACAGAACAATTTGAGCAAAAGAAAGCACACAACTTGTATGTCAAACTATCAATTATTCTGCAGCAGCATATTTACAACTGAAATCAACAAAACCATCTGCATTTAATATGACACATCTACTTTCAAAATTTATTTCAGTTCAACGAACATAAAACAGTTGTTTTGTAGGAATTTTGTAGATGTGTTTGTGAATTAGGAGAAATAACTGGATAAATGAGCTTTTACAGAACTAGTTTCGTTTTTTTGATCGAGCTTCAGGTAACAGCCTTTCACCAGTTATAACCCTCAGAAATGCGACCTGTACTTTGTCTACAATTTAGCATGGACAGAAAGACGCATATTCTCAAAATGAACCATGGGTCTATCTCGATTCCTTTTGCCTGTTACAAACATATGCACAAAGACATAATACCCTGTACCACAGTGTGGTGAAGAGTATAACAAGTTTACTGCTAAATTAAATCTCTGAGTTTATAAGTTCTGTTCTCTACACGAAAAAATCTGCATCTTCCTGGGAAGATATACCTATATCCACAACAGAAAAAAAATTACTGCTAAATAATATTGCCAGTATGTTAACAAAAATAAATTTCATCAGTTACTCATGCATCCTTTTCGCAAAAGTTGTATCTTCCTTCAGAAGTTATGCATGGCTTTTCTCTCTTCCCTTAATAGCAGCAATTACTTTTAATCGATTTACTACAGTTGCTCTCATTTGTCCCCATTTGTTCTTCAGTCGAATGCCTACTACGAAGATAATTTGTTCAATGATTTGCGATTTTTTCCATTTCTTTACAAATTTAACAGTACATATTGCAGCATCACTTTATTACCAATAGGAAGATACCAAAAGCTATAAATAGCTTTATAAATTTATTCAATTCCTTTTTTGTGCGATACGAATGAAATAGCAGATAGCAATCTTCATCGATATGGTTCCTTTTTTTTGCGTACAAAATACTGTGTCAATCAAATGCAATGACAACTGTGTGTTAACATGAAATAAAATATGGTAACGAATTTGCCTTAAGTCTGAAAGATACAACAATTGATATCAATTGAAGCTCATGGACTGCAGATGGAATTTTCGGACTAATAGAATCCGAACAATATTCGTTCGGAAATTGTACTTACTCTTACATCAAATAATGACAAAAGGATGATATTGTAGATACATATATGGTTATGACTTCTAATCCAAAGTATTTGTGGTTTTTATATACCTACATACCTAACAATTTTGAAACTATGACGTATGTACCTATAACAAAATTTGTTTACCTAATTGGGAGAGCAATAAATTACTCAGCCTGGATTTATATCTTCGTTCCTTCTAACCATGATATCAGATTATTTTACCTTGAAACACACACACCCAATTACTCCTGCTTTTCTACAATTTGATTTGATGAGTCAATTTGCAATTAGGGGGAAAATCAAAACACACCAAATATACGGGTAACGTAACAAACTGTGTATGTATGAATATGCCTTGAGGTTTTTTACAAATGTCCTGCAAAAGAATTGATTTCCTTTTGACACAAAAATATTGAAAATAGAGCAAGACAAAAATATGCCGAACATGTGTCAATCAATATTTTTTGGATATTAGTCTTCTTGGAATATCCTCGAAAATCTAAAAATATAGCATAAACATAAACAATTTTCAATTTAAGCTGTCATTCAAAATTGGTTGACCTTTATTGATAGGTGGTAATGGTGTACGTTAAAAAAATATAATACACTTTTTTGGGTATTTACCCCAAAAAAAATAGGTATAAACTCATTAACTGCCGAACCACTTGACATTGGCGGCCAAAATTTTGCTTACATGTTTTTAATGTCAAAGCAAATATTGAAATGCAAATTGGGGTCCCCGGGTCCAAGATTTGATATTGCTCCCATAGAACCGTATTTCCCGATTTAAATTATTTTTTATCTATTAGACACATTTTACGACCATGTTGGCTTTGGGTACCAACTGTCTATGCAAAAATTTATATATGTAGGTCCAGGTTTTCTGCCATACAAAGGCACCCCTATTTTGGGTATTTACCTACAAATTGGGTATAAACTCATTAACTGGCGAACCAGACCAATAAAATGTTGACGAAACCATTTCTTTCATATTATCACTTTGGACTAAATTCTGTAAATTATACTATTTATACCCTTCACCACACTGTGGTATTATATCTTTGTGCATATGTTTGTAACAGGCAAAAGGAAACGAGATAGACACATGGATCCTTCTGAGAATATGCATAGAATCACTTTCTAAGTCGATTTATGCATGTCCGTCCGTCTGTCCATGTTAAATTGTAAACAAAGTACAGGTCGCATTTATAATCCGAATTGGATAACATTTGGCATATGTCACGTATTCGACCCAAGGACGAACCCTATTGAAATTGGGAAAAATCGGTTCAGATTTAGATATAGCTCCCATATATATATTATATACCCTATATATCTTACAATTTGCACGAAATTTGGTACAGCCTAATCATTTAGGTCTAGAATGATGTCTGCCAAGTTTCGTGAAAATCGGTCCAGATATAGCTCCCATATATGGTTTCGTCCGATTTCTGGTAAATGGTGCACCAAAGTGCCTATATATCTTTGATTTGCACCAAATTTGGCATAACGTACTGAATTGAGCCTAGAATTATGTCCGCCAAGTTTCGTGAAAATCGGTCCAGATTTCTATATAGCTCCCATATATAGTTTCGTCCGATTTCATGTAAATGGTGCCCCAAAGTCCCTATATATCCTTCGATTTGCACAAAATTTGGCATAACGTACTGAATTGAGCCTAGAATGAGGTCTGCCAAGTTTCGTGAGAATCGGTCCTGATTTAGATATAGCTCACATATATAGTTTCGTCCCTATATATCCTTCGAGTTGCACGAAATTTGGCATAACGTACTGAATTGAGCCTAGAGTGATGTCTGCCAAGTTTCGAGAAAATCGTCCAGATTTCTATATAGCTCCCATATATAGTTTCGTCTGATTTTATGTAAATGGTACACCAAAGTCGCTATATATCTTTCGATTTGCGCGAAATTTGGCATAACGTACTGAATTGAGCCTAGAGTGATGTCTGCCTTGTTTCGTGAAAATCGGTCCAGATTTAGATAAACCTCCCTTTTATTATAGATTTATTTTAAGTAATTGACGCACCAAGAAACCAATACGCTGATAGGAACAAAACGTTCTGAAATTAGAATAACCTAACCTGTGACAAGTTTGTTTGAAATCGCTTAATATTTGGATAGAGCTTCTATATATATTTTCGCCATATTTCAAGTAAATTGGACATCAAACTCCTCATGTTAGTCAGATTGACATTAAATTTCCCACAACTTACAAAATTGAGCATAGAATTACGTAGTTGCGTTTTCTAGAAGTACAGAAATAGCCCAACGGATGACCTATTTATATTTGTTTGAAGTCGCTTTACATACTTTATGGATAGATCTAGGTAGATTCACATTTAAATAAATATCACATATTTTATTTCATCCAATTTCATGTTAATAGTCCTGTTTAATATACCCATAGTGGTGAAGGGTATCATATAGTCGGCCCCGTCCGACTTTACTACTTTCCTTACTGGTTTTTTATTTGGACAGATATAGAGTAGTTTGTTTACAATGTAAAGCGATTTAAAGCAAATCTTTTTCGGATAATTTGGAACCCAAGCAATATGAAGTCAGTCGACAAAACGTACAAAACGCAATTACGTCATTCTATGCTCAATTTTGTGCGTTAAAAAGTTTCGTGTAAATCTGACAAACATGAGGAGCTTGGTGTACCAATTATTTAAAAAACGGTCGAAACTATATATGGGAGCTATATGTAAATCTGAACCGATTTTTCCTAATTTAAATAAGGTTTGTCCAATAAGGCTGTGCCAAATTTCAACCAATTCGAATCAGAAATACGACAAGTAATTTTTTTACAATTTAACATGGACAGACGGGCGAACATGCATAAATCGGCTCAGAAAGTGATTCTATGCATATTCGCAAAAGGAACCATGTATCTATCTCGTTTCCCTTTACCTGTTACAAACATATGACAAAGACATAATACCGTGTACCACAGTATTTTTGCAAACATTTTCCACAAAATTGACGATTTATATTCATCTGCCAAAATATATTAATATACAGCAATTAACCATATTTCGTAAATTACTATCCGCACGATAATATCACTTGAATATTTATGTAACTTTCATGTAATCCTAATACAGTAAAAACACTAAAAGAGATATTAGTATGTAAATATTTTCAACCACTGTGGACGACATTTTGCAAAAACATGCAAGCAGTCAGAGAAAATTCCATAACATGTTTTTAGAATAGAATAAAGGAAAATTCTGTAGCCGGAAAAATCCAACCTTACTTGGGTGTCATGTAAAAAAAAAAATAATAATGAAAGTATGGAAAAACTTTAATATTTCACATTGGAATTTTGTGACGCTCATTTGATGCCCTTTTAAAAAAGGAAGTTTTTCTGCAGACTCATAGAACACTCAAGTTAGGGGTTGAAATATGTACCAAAATATTTAAAATCATTTCAAGACAAAATATTGTTCCAATGAAATACATCTGTTGACAAATAATACCATAAATTATGAAAACAGCTTGGATTTTTTATTCCAGATCAAAAGTTTATGTTACAACTATTTTAGAAACGTGACCTGTCTGTGTTCCCAAAAATATTATCTTCAAAAGACACACAACATGGAACACAATACGACTTACATATGATGAAGGGCTGACTGACTTGACTTTAGTCTATCAACCATAGATTCAATTTATGAAGGATTTCGACAATATAAGTTACTTGTCCTTAACCCCTCAATTGTATTTCGAATATGACAAAAATTGTTTAAAGTTGAATTCAGTTCAAAATGCTTATCGCAAAAGTTTGCTGCAGTTCATTGTTTGCTTGCTGTGGGGATTAATAAATAGAAACATGTGTAGAGGAAAAATTAGCTCACACAAGAAGAATGAGGTCTAACATCTGCAATTTGGCAGCATTTCACCTTGCATTCGTCTACAAGCTAATTAGCCATTTTAAATTCTTATTTCAACAACTCGGGTGTACCCAAGCATTTTATCCTTAAAATGGAAATGAAATGTTAAATAATTAATGACTCTCCAAAAGGAGATGACCTGTAGAAGGCACGCGTATTTATACCCTTCACCACACTGTGGTACAGGGTATTATGTCTTTGTGCATATGTTTGTAACAGGCAAAAGAAAACGAGATAGACACATGGATCCTTTTGCGAATATGCATAGAATCTCATTCTGAGTGGATTTATGCATGTCCGCCCGTCTGTCGGTCTGTCTATGTTAAGTTGTGAACAAAGTACAGGTCGCATTTATTATCCCAATTGGATGAAACTTGGCATACGTAACTCATTTGGCCCAAGGACGAACCCTATTGAAATTGGGAAAAATCGGTTCAGATTTAGATATAGCTCCCATATATATTTTCTTCCGATTTAAGGTAAATGGTGCACCAAAGTCCCTAAATATCTTTCGATTTGCACGAAATTTGGCACAGCGTACTGAATTAAGCCTAGAATGATGTGTGCTAAGTTTCATGAAAATCGGTTCAGATTTATATATAGCTCCCATATATATTTTCGTCCGATTTAAGATAAATTGTGCACCAATGTCCCTAAATATCTTTCGATTTGTACGAAATTTGGCGCAGCGTACTGAATTAAGCCTAGAATGATGTGAGATAAGTTTCGTGAAAATTGGGTCAGATTTAAATATAGTTCCCATATATATTTTCGTCCGATTTAAGGTAAATGGTGCACCAAAGTCCCTAAATATCTTTCGATTTGCACGAAATTTGGTATAGCGTACTGAACATAGTCTAGAATGATGTGTGTTAAGTTTCGTGAAAATCGGTTCCGATTTAGATATAGCTCCCATATATATTTTCGTCCGATTTTATGTAAATGGTGCACCAGAGTCCCTATATATCTTTCGTAATGAACTTAGTATAACCTATACGTTAGATATAAATGCTGCACCGAATGCCCCAGGTGGGTCCGATTGTCACAGAATTTTGCACAGCTTATAGAAGTTATTATGAGATAACGTGTGGCAAGTTTTGTTGAAACTAGTTCAGATTTAGATATAGTTCCTATATATAGTTTCGTCAGATTTTAAGTAATCGGTTCAAATGTGGATAGAGCTACCATATTTTCTCCCGATTTTAACTAAATTATGCACCAAGAACTCAAAATGTGGCCGATATTCTGTGACAAGTTTCGATGAAATCGGCTTAGATTTCGATATAGCTTTTATAAATATTTTCGTCCGAATTGAAGTAAATGGTGCACCAAACTCCTCATGTTTATCAGATATGTATCTAAATAATCAACGGGTATCCCACTGATATATGCTTTAAATTGATTTACATAATTGTGTCCCATTGTAAGAAGCAACTCTATATCTGACCAAATGATAAATTTAATATTGGTTGCAGAAAGATATGTATATGGGTCCAATTTCATTTTACTGATCCTTCAAAAATGCGACGTCTGTTAAGATTCATCTGTTGAATATATCCAAAGTGGTGAAGGGTATCATATAGTCTAGCTTTACATGTGCTCTATGAAAAAAATTGCACATGATACGTTCAGTATTCTGTATGTTTATGTATTTCATATGTATGTAAATTAACCAAAACACTTTAAAGTTAATATCACCAAAACTTTCATTTTATACTCTGCAAATTGTAGTGTGCATTCAAAAATCCGTAAATCTTATGCACCTTTATATGGGTCTGTCTTATTCCATTTTATGCTAGAAGGGTGCTCTCAGGTTGGAAAACTGGCTAGGAATTTAAACATTGCGGGATGCTTATGTGGGGGATATGCCAAAACCTTTTTACAGTTTCGATATGTACGATATGGAAATTTTTTAAATCGAAGAACCTTCAATCTTCTACATACTGCTTTGATGACAAATTCCGGCATAGACCTTTAAAATACCTAGGACTATTAATGCAAATAATAGCCACTTGGATGCTAAAATGTTGCGACCACCTTTAACATACCGAAAGTTACAAAGACTATTTACATGGGTGGTTCGTCAAGATATCGAAATGACAACTTAATGCGGCTTTGATGAGAAGATCACATTGGCATGCATTGATAATGCTCTGCTGCATGTGGTTCACATTCACCTAAATCCATAAAAAACCGAACATGTGGGGATCTTTTATATAGGGGCTATATCAAAGTATGCCTATATTGATAATTCACTGAATAGTCTACAATATCAGATTTTATTTGTGATTTCAAATTTAAAAAATAGAGAACAATGTTCTGCTACGCCATATGTAAATTGTATACCGAAATACCACCTTCGAAATTATAAATATTCAAAAATTATCCATAGTGTTTAGAAAATAATTATTCTGAGGATAATAGCTCATGCAAATTTGTACAATTTTCCGTTAATTTAAACATCTGATAAATTTTACAAATTGACTTTAAGAGGGATATTAATATGTAAAACTGATATAACTAAAGTCAAACCTCATTTTATAAACAAAAAGATTATAGATACAGCGGTAATATTAGATTTTAGTTGTTTTGAAGATTCTTATGAATAGGACAACTTTAAACACATATTTAATCTGAAGTTTTGGCACATTAGCTTGTTGTTTTTTATACCCTCCACCATAGTATGGAGGGTATATTAGTTTTGTTTTTCCGTTTATAACGCAACGAAATAATCATTTCCGACCCTATAAAGTATATATATTCTTGATCAGCGTAAAATTTTAAGATGATTTAAAAATATCCATCTGTCTGTTGTAATCAATCTAGCGTCTAAACGAATTAAGATGGAGCCCCAAAGCTCCCATATAACAGTACCTCCTAATTGGCAGTATTTTGGGGGTTTTGATCGTATTTATCTGCCGAATTGGCTGTAATTTAGTATTTTGAGTTCTTAATAGGTACCACATCTCTCCACAAAAAATTATAAATATAGGTCCATTTTTTCGGATAGCCCCCATATAAGGGTACTCCCAATTTTCGGTAATTTGGGGTTCTTGAGCCGTTTTTCAACCGAATTAGCTGAAATTTGGTATTTTGTAGTCGTATATGGTAACAAATCTCCTTACCAAAAATTATTAATATTCGATCCCTTTTTGGGGTAGTCCCCCTTTTTTATATCACAATAGTAATTTGATTTGTTCCGCGTTTTGAGTTTGGTTTTAAGTCTCTGTTGTAATCATATCACCTGCGGAGGATAGCTATAGCCGCATTTAGACTCTGTGTGGAGGTTCCAGAAGGAGTGGTCCGATATTTCCCATCTTCGAATTTGAACTAGGTTTGGAAGAAATATGGGCAACGTTTGGATGAAATCTTAATTTTCTGAAACGGATTTGGGCCAAAGAAACATGGGGGTTAGAACCAATATTTCGATGAGGCACATTTTCACTGTGTTAAAGTGTATACACCCTCATTCGCCATAAGGCCATTAAAAATTTCTGAAATTTGTATTATGGTTTACATTATGGATTACATACTCCGTTTTTTGAAATGTCGGTATAGTTCCACTTTTTGGTATGTTCCTTATATTTTCATTTCTATTACTTGTCAGTATATCTATAGTGGGGAGTATCCAAAGTTCGGCCCGGCTGAACTTAACGCTTTTTCACTTGTTTTCATGGTAAAACTAGTAAAAGGGAAAAATGCCAAAATCACTCTCAAAGTTCAATATCATACGAAGTATTGTGGAAATGAAAACTAGCAAAACTGTCTTAATTAGACGACAATTCTTCAAAATCAACACAACAGGCACATTAAAAGTGTCCAAAACTTGAATATACTTTTAGAAAATAAATACCAATCTTCACGGCTTTTGTTTTCAAACGAGTAGATCGTCTTAGCTTTCATATATGATATATTTAATATTCCAGGGATATCTTCATACCTATCTATAGCAACCCTTTACTATAACATTTCATGCAATAAAGCATTCTCAACACAAACGAAACAATTCAAATCCAAAAAATTTTGACTTCATATAATTAAAATAGAAAATTGTGCAAAATATTTTTGCAAACATTTTTCACAAAATTGCCGATTTATATTCATATAAGAATAAATATGAATATTGAGCAATTAACCATATTTTGTAAATTGCTATCCACACTGTAATATCACTTGAATATTTCTGCAATTTCCATGTAATAGAGGTATTAGTATGTTAATATTTACAACCATTGTGGACACATTTCGCAAAACATGCAAATGACCAAAAAAAAAAACAAAAAAAAACTTTCCATGCTTTCTAGAATAATAATGAAAAATTCTGTAGTCGGAAAATCCTACCCTTAGTTTGTGTCTTATGTAAAAAGAAAAAAACAATTAAAGAAAGAACAAAATCGTTCTTACAAGCAAAACTCAAATAAATAGAATGAACGAATCTTTAATATTTCAGCTTGGAATTGAAAACAAAAAAATCATCTGAAGGAAAATGTAAATTCAATATCTGACTGTACGTTTTACTAGTGTTTCAAAAATCCACACTTAGGGTTGAAATATATACCAACAGCTTTACAACCATTTCAAGAAAAACCAATGCCGCAATGAAATACATTTGCTGACTATCAATTTAATTTTTTTGCCACAACTTTGGATAAAAAACGTGATGTGACTGTCTTGTTTGTTAAAAATACTTTTTCGAATAAATATTGCCTGCATTAGCCACGCCATTTGAATGGCGATTCGACTTACTTCTCTGTTGACATGACATGATCTTTATTTTATGACATAAAGATTAAATTTATTAAAATGGGATACCGATAACGTTATTCCTTGCTCTTATGAGCTTATCACAAAAATTTGGTGAACTTCATTGTTTGTTGTAGGATACAGCCACAAAAAAGTCCAGTATCATTTCCACAATTACTTGTCTATACAATAATTTTGGCTGTCTTAGTCGACAGATTAATTAGCCATTTTATATTCTTGTTTGATAACAAGAACATGTTATCCTCAAATACAAATGAAATGCTTAATCACTCCCCCAAAAGAACTGACCTGTAAAAGGCAAGCGTATTTTAGCTATGATATATTTTCGTATATCTGTATGTAAATGTATTGCATGTGTATGCAAAATAATTGGAACAATTTAAAATTAATACCAATAATCATGTGGTTAAAATTAGGAGGGCCGAATATTCCCGCTACCATGTAGTTGTGCATTCAAAAATCCTTTAATCGGTACGCACTTTTATATGTGGACTGCTCTAAAAAACTATATTTCAAATTAGTCACTCAAGTTGGAAAACTGAGAATCTAAGCATTTTAATTAATACAAATAATCATGTGGTTAAATTCAGCAGGGCTGAATATTCTCCCTACCACC